>NC_143559.1:96065000-96215000 GCF_054136105.1 Typopeltis vanoorti
TTATTTTTATATTATTTGATTATGTTTATTTTATTTTTATATTATTTGATTATTTTTATTTTATTTTTATATTAAAGTATCTGAAACGTTCATAAAGTTTTCTATAAAAATATAGATAAAAAAACTATAAATTGTTTGTAATTGAGGGTATAATTCGTTTATATAAGATTACAAAACCCAATAAGTTTCGATGTATTATCTGCATTTATTTTCCCACTATCCAATAAGAACATTGTGTTTGTGTTTTGGCATACAGAATAATTTCTCATTTCTCTGCAGTCGACTACAGTTACCTAAGGAGAATTGTCAATTTCTATCACTGAAATGCCATACGTGGGGTACACTGGAGTCACACATTAATCATTAAAATTAAATAAACATTTTTATATAGAAGCACTTACATATTGGAACTGATCGAAGTTTTGTCCTGTTCTTTTCACGCAATGTTGCGTTTGCAGCAGAAGTGTTTGAGTAAAGAGAAATATTGATTCTTGCCCAATCCTAGGATTTCAAAAGAGGTAAGCATCTATCTTTTTCTCCTACATACGACAAATTTTAAAGATCAAATATAGCTATTGTCATTTACAAATATTTGGTCATTTTATGACAGTATTCCATACCTAAATACGGAGAAATAAAATCTGTTTAAAATAACCACCGAAATTATTATTATTATTAGAGACCCTCCAGAATCGAATTTTTATTTCTCCAATTGATTAATGTGTGGATTATATTTTATTTCATTTGGAGCTACAAATAACATATTTTGAACATAAAGCAGGTATAGTAAGGTATGGATGGCTATGTATAGAGAAATTATCAGACTTGGGCAAACTTGCTACAACATGTGCAATCCCATTAATATTGGCTTCGTAATCTGCTTTTAAGCATGTGTTATGCAGCATTTTGGTAGTCCGCAGAATACATTCTTGATCGTTATTATTGATGGTTCCGATGAAACAACTCTAGTTTGTGTTATTAGTATACGATATCAATCATGGCATATTCTTAGAATACTCATATCAGTTCCTAGTGAATATTTTTTTTTCACTTGCAGTTTGATACATCATAGTATCAAAGATATTGCTGATTGTTCTGGATAGCCAGTAAAAGTTCGGATGTGGATTCCTACCTAATTTTCATCATCCTTTCTTCTTCTGTTGTATTGTTCTTTCAGTTTTCAATATATCATAAAACAACTTGAAGATTCCTTCCTCACGCAATAAATTAATACATTAAATAAATAAAGAAATAAAACGAAAACCTTTTTGTAACATATATAATACATAGCAGTTTCATTCCTTTATTATCAGGAAAATAAACTAACTACCTATAGCTCTACGTGCTGTGCATGAAATATAGACTCTACGTAACTATAGCTCTACGTGAAATATAGACCAGGAAGCAGGGCCGGCGGAAGCAGACATGTAGAGCATGCGGTGCATGCGGGAGCCGCCGCCGGGGCACCGTTCATAAGTTCATTTTTAAGAAACAAAATTTTTATCATGAAAACAAAAAATTCTTAATTATTAAAATAAATAAGTCAGGATACACAGAATAAAAATTTTAAAAAATTGTATATTGCCGCCTCTTTGATCAGCTGGCTCTTTACAATTTTGCAGCGAGAGCAGGCTAAATGCTTGCCTGCAGAGTTGTGTCTACTGCAGTCTATCTAAAGTGAAACGGTGAACGGTTTTTATGTGCAGAAAGAATTTTCGTGTAAAACATTTGTTGCTAGTTAACCAGTCATATGGTACGCATCTCAGTAGGCTGCTGACAGTAGCGCAGTGCGGACTATTATTTCGTCTCTGTGTCGTGTTGTGTAATAATTTCTTGTGGGTATAAAATAGAAATGGAATCAAAAATTAAAAAAAGTTATCCGTGCACAAAATCGTAAGCGTCATGCTGCGAAAGAAGCAGTTGTTAAGAAACAAACTGGGGCTCTTAATAAATTTGTTAATATATTAAAATATTCTGATGCAGATTGTAACCAACTCGATACATCAGAAATCAGAGTTGAAGAACCGTGCACATCATCCAATTTGCATGAAAACACTATTGCAACTATTGAACACGATAACAAGATGCATAATTTAAGTGAAAAACAGTTAGGAGAAGATTTAGTTGTAGTTAACCACAAAACTAACACATTGTTAGTCTGTGTAAATTTAGAAGATCCAGGTGAATGGGGAAATATTGATGAAAAATTACGAGTTTTTTTAATTGAAATGGGGCCTGTTCAAAAGAAAAATATAATATATCCCAGAAATACATATGGTCATAAATTTGGCGACACGTATTATAATAGAAAAATAGATAACGGTCAGCTCGTGCCAAGAACATGGCTCATTTATTCCGAAACTTTAAATTCTACTACATTGTAAAAGGTTATAACGATTGGAAAAATGTAAGTAGAACTTTGCATATACATGAGACTAGTTTAACTCACATGAAAATTTTCTTAAAATGGAAGGAAGTTGATAAAAATTTAAAAAACAAAACTATTATTGATTGCCAGACTCAATGGAAAAGAAACATTGGACGAGTGTTTTAGAACGCTTGATTGAAATTATAAAATTCCTTGGTAGCCAAATTTAGCTTTTCGAGGATCATCTGATAATTTATATGAAAGGAATAACGGCAAGTTTTTAAAATTAGTCGAACTGTTTGCGAAGTTTGATCCCGTTATGGAAAATCATGTTGGAAGGACCCTACAACGAAACAATAGAGTACACTGTTTGAGTAAAGACAGTCAAAATGAAATGTTGGAAACTTTAAGTAACGCAACCAGGGATACAATTTTATTATCAATTCGAAAATCTAAATATTATTCCATAATTTTAGACTGCACACCTGATGTAAGTAAAACAGAACAAATGACCATTATTATTCGCTTTGTTTCCTGTGACAATGGAATTGTCAAGATCAGGAAAAACGTTTTAGGTTTTGCAGATATATCAGATTCCACTGGACGTGGTTTATGTGCAACAATAATGGAACAACTGGAAAAATGGAACATTCCCATTGAAGACATGCGATGTCAAGGGTATGACAATGGGGCAAATATGAAAGGGAAAAAATATGGACTTCAAAATTTGCTTTTGAACAAAAATCTTCGAGCTTTTACGTGCCATGTGCTGCTCATACTCCAAATGTAATCATTAACGATGCAGCCAAAGTGAATGCAGATACAATTACATTCTTTGCAATTATTCAAGAAATATGCAATTTCGTTTCATTCTCTTACAAACGTTGGGCAATCCTTTTAAAGGATTGCCCAACGTTTGTAAGAGAATGAAATGTCCTTCATGCTGAGTTCGTAAAAAAATTAACATTGAAACAGCAATCAGAAACGCGATGGGAAAGTAAAATTAATGCAATCCGCCCTCTATGATATCAGTCAGGAGAAATTTACGATACACTTTTTGAAATTTTAAATAATGAAAATTTTAATAAAGAAACTCAGCAGGAAGCACATGCATTATATGCTAAAATAAAGGACTACAAATTTATTTGCTCTCTTATAACTGAGCATGATTTACTTAACAGAATAAATCCTGTGAGTAAAATGCTTCAAGACAAAAATATGAACATATTTTTGTCTTAGAACACTTGCTTTAGAATCTATCGAAAACTTAAAAATATTCTTACAAGAGTATCGATCAGATACAAATTTTAAAGAAGTTCTACAAACGGCAAAAGAACTGAGTGAAGAGGTGGACGGAGAACAAGAATTTAAAAGTGGTACGGAAGTCCGACGACGAAAGAAGACACTATAATTTGACTACGATCATCATGACGAAACTGCACAATCGCCAGAAGATAAATTTAGAGTGAATGTGTTTTATACACTTCTAGATGTTGCAATGTGTTTGTTAATAGAACGTTTTGAACAAATAAAAACATATTATGATAATTTCAATTTCTTGTCTAGATTACTACAAATTAATAACGAAGATTTACGAAAACATTGTGACGATTTAGAGATTCTCTTCAAGGACGGCGACAATAAAGACGTAAATGCAATAGAACTATATGACGAGTTATGTGCTTTCCGGGATATTTTTCGGAAGGATAATTTAAATTGGTTTTGAATATTTAATTTTCTTAATTCGATATTTTTAATTTTATTGTGTCTAATAATTTATCTTTCCCTAAATTTTCAATCGCTTTAAGAATACTATTAACCTTACCTGTTAGTGTAGCGAGCGGTGAATTTTCCTTTTCCAAGTTGAAATTGATTACAACCTACTTAAAAACAAATATGTCACAAAAATGCTTGTTAGTTTGGCGTTAATAGCTATTGAAAATGATGTTATTTCTAATTTTATGAATATGAAATCAAAAATCCTAAAATTTTAATTTAAAAAATTTCAATATATTTATGTAATTTCATTTATTTTCTGTTATTCTGTAAAGACGTTATTTTTTGAATACTTATATTAAATGTTCTAATTATTTATGAATTCTTTTCTTATTTTCTCATCTATCTTGAGTTTCTTTTATTTTCCTAAAAGATAGTTCCACTTATAAAAATTATTAAAACATTTTTCCAAGTTACTAAATTCCTAGTAACTTGTAAAATGCAAGAATTTTTTAAACCTTGGTTCAAATAAAGTTTAACTTTAATTAAAATTCATTCTAATTTTGTTAGCGATTCCGGTCGGTGAGAAGGCTATAATCCCTGTATCATTATATTCCACGATTAAAGTGAAGTAGCTTTATCAAAATTTGCTCTAACTTTTGAGAATTTTTTGAATATTCAGGTTTTTAACGATTATCCTGCCTGGTCAACAACCCCGGTTCGTTACATTTAGCGAACCAACGTGTGGCTGTTCTATATATATATATATATATATATATATATATATATATATATATATATATATATATATATATATATATATATATATATATATATATATATATATATATATATATGACAAACATTTGAGTCTATCACATCATAAATTATTGTCAATATGAACATAGTATAAAAGAAAAAAATAATAATAATAAAATGTTAGTCTATTTTTTGTATTTTCATAATGCAAAATTAATAATGACAAAAGCGTATTAAATACTGATTTAACAATGTTGAATCTGTTCGATTTTCATTCGATTGACGCAAGTAAAAAGGAGAAATATTCTGAATGAACAGAAAGAATAAGAGTCGTATTCCTTCTATGCTGATAGTAATATTATAATAATAAATATAACTATAATAAAATGAAACATATAATATTAATTTAAAAAATAAAATAAATTTTGTATCTTTTAAAATTTTGAAAACGTTTTTTGAAATATTGTAATACACCTTCTTTTTTATAATTTTCTATTAATACTTTAAATAATTTACTTTCAACTTTCAAAAGTAGTATTTCATTCTTTTGAAATAAA
This sequence comes from Typopeltis vanoorti, assembly GCF_054136105.1. Lineage (NCBI taxonomy): Eukaryota > Metazoa > Arthropoda > Arachnida > Uropygi > Thelyphonidae > Typopeltis > Typopeltis vanoorti. The sequence continues at coordinate 96,070,401 of NC_143559.1, forward strand.
TTAAACAATTCCTTATTGTGTTTTTTTGCTCTGGTGATGATGTCATACAATACGTAAAACGAAATATATTTGTAAAATAAATATTATTTTATACTGTGGCAAACGTTTGAATGTTCAAGCACGGAAACTTCACAGGTTTCGCTATATATAAGATAGGCCTTTGGTAATGTTTAATACAACGCTGATGGATGCATAGTCCCAGTTGGTTGGAAGTAGGAAGGTTGTTGCAAACTGAGCAAAAGTAGAGTACGTTGGTTTATACATCTGTAGTAATTTTGAACAGTAGCCATAATAGCGCTCTGGATAAAACTGTAATTGGCAATCCAACCGAAGGAAGTAGAGAATTTCTAGTAATATTAGCAATCTCGACCTGCTTGATGTGAGGACGAATCTGGATCAAATAGAAGACAGAATATCTCAAAGACGACTGTAATTAACATTTCACTATTTCTCATAGCCACATATGTGACCAAGAAATAACACTCACCATATATATAAACCTTTTTTTTTTTTTAATTTTATTTTTGAAGGTGAGACCCCTATCCTCACCATCTTTGTGACGTTAAACGTTCTGAACAGTTCAGTGCTGGTTTTACATATAAAACCGGAAGACGCATTTTCCCAACAGAAAGCTTGTCGTCTGAGTAGATTATATTTACACAGTCGGAAAGAAACAGGTACATTCATTGTACGGAAACGTTGATGGAGGTTTTCTAATATACTGCAGAATACGGCCTTTTCTAAGGTGACAGATTTTGGTCTCAACAGACTCGCGCAGCAATAACTCTGATGTCAATTCTCATTTTATTCATAAAGTGCTTAAAACTCAAAAACACCTTTCGCGACACTGAAGAATACTAGATTCGACCGAAAGATAAGATATATATATATATATACACACATACATATGCATGTGTCGGGGGGGGGGGTATTTAAATAATTCTATTAGTCATGTTCGCCAAGATAAGACAACTGTTTAATTCAATTCTAGGAAAAATATTTCTGCCAGTCTTACTACAAAATTCATCTTGATAAATAAGCTTCTTGTCTCCACAAGAAGCTTATTTATCAAGATGAATTTTGTGTTATTTTACTTTCTTTTGTTTCGTATATGCGTGATATGGCCGTAATAACTGTGTGAATGATTTCCACATCATGAAACCAAATCGAGATAAACAGAGGAAACAGAGATCAATAGCACATGACATCACACATGATGTTATAGATCGTTACGCATCATGCATTTACAATTTTGCACTCATAATCTTTCTGAAATAGCAGTTTATAAACGTTTCTTCAAACTAACATGACAGCTTCTACACATAACGATCACTGAAATAGAAACATTTATGCAACGCAAACGTCGTTGCATACACGTAGCGTGTATGCAAAATACTTGGTCATGTGAATTACCACGTGTTTTAGGAAACTATTTAAGAATCGTCAATAGTGTTGATCACAATGGGAAAAACAAAGGGACTTATTGTGGAAGCCGGTCTGGCTGGAGCCGTGATTATGGCAACAGCCGAGCTGACTGGTTTCTCGAGATATCCCGAGTATTTTATCAGTGAAAAAAATAACCCACATTGTCCACTGTAAAGAACCGGAAAGTACCTCTACAATGGTGTCAGGAACACCGTGACTGGATACCGAAAGACTGAAAAAAAAAGTCATGTAGTCCGATTAGTCACGGTAAACCTTGCTCTGTACTGACCTCAGGCAGATAGTTTGGCAGGTGCCCCATGAAGCAATGAACTAATGCCTTGCAAACCCAACTCAAGATTCTAACGGTGATGGCGTGTCGAGGAGTATTTTCTGTTGGTAAGGAAACTGGTCCTGATATTGCTGGAAAGTCGGGAAATATATGAACTGTTTGCCGATCAAGCCCATCCTGCAATGTTGACTCTTTATCTAGCAAGTAATGGTTGTTGCATGGACCACAATGCTACTGTCCATCGCCCAAGGATTATTCAGTAGTGGTTCAGCGAGCATGACGGTGACTTCCAACACTTTCACTGGGCAGCACAAAATCAGGATATGAATCCCAATGAGAATGTATAGGACATGTTAGAAAACAAATCCGGGAGCAAAGTCCTCTTCGGTCAAATCTCAGCCAGTTAAACGATTATCTGGTGCACACCTGGTATGTTGTATACGTAGATGCAATCCAACTCCTTGTAGAATCTATGTCAAACAGCGTATGTGGTGTAATTCGGCATAAAGAAGGTCCAACACGGTATTAAATAAAAGTTTCTAATTCAGTGGCCGGTATGTGTATTTCCCAGAATTTAAAATGCAAATATTGATTAAATTTTGTAGCTTTTACAAAAATATTTAAATATATTTACATTATTAACCTTATTCCTTGATGCATATCATTCTAGCTGTTAATGATGACTCCTATATAATTAAAATTATCCACTTGCTCGAAGATATAATTATCAACCATCGCAGTAGGATCTGTCCTGATGGGTCATAGAAATGCATATGTATTTAATCGCTTTGTGGTACATGTAAAATATCCATAGATTTACTTGTGTTTATTAAATTAGATGCAGTTTGTATGACATCCTGAACACAGTCTCCCAGGACAACGATGCATAGAATAATCCAATAGGATGCCCTTCCCATTCACTGCATCCTCCATTGTTCAATTAGGTGCCAAAACTTTTACAGTGCTAAGTTGAATACGTAGAAGAGAATAATCTCCTGTGTGAAGTCTAGATGTTATTTTTTTTGGGAAGGTAAGGCTTCCTCGTTAGTTCCTTACGTAAATTCTATAGCGTTTATTGAAGCTCTGTATTTCTCGCAAAACAGATTGTTGAGGCAACTTTCACGAAAGCCTTCATATTTATTTCTGAAAGACCCCTACCAATGATTAGTTCTTTATTTATTCAACTACTGCACCAGAAAGATATAGTCTTACATACTTCTAGCTATGAACCCACATTGGGCTTCACCCAAATGATTTTGCATTAAAGTCCTTGCTCTTGGATCTTTCTTCCAGAGTTCTAGAAGGGCAAGCATGTGTCTGAGAGAAAATCCTTGATAATTACATCAGTTTCTGATTTCATCAGCCTCAGTTTTGCAGGTTGGTATTACGATTGCCACTTTTCAATCTTTTTGTATTGTCTCTGTTTCCAGACCCACCTCAAAATACTTCGCAACAAATCTTTTCCAACCGTAAAATTTGTAATCGTCTTAGTTAACTAGCATTCTGATATTTTATTTAAATTTTATTTCTTCCGCTGTAATTTCATTCAGATATTGAAATAATATCATTTTAATATGCAAAGTCCATAAAATTAAAACTGTTATTTTATTGTTAATTTAATTATTAAAAATTATAATAAATTGAATGCTAAATTTAATATTATAGTAATACTAAATTAATTAATATTATTTATTTATTAAATTATTTAATAATGAAATAATTTAGAAATTTGATTTAAATATCTAACTTATTATTCGCTGAAACACCTTTTTAAATTTTATTTAGTAGTAAAATAATTATTTCCTGAATAGCTGTTCGAAGTAATTTCCCCGTGTGTGGTTGCCGGGATAAGAATATTTTAAAATATTCTTTAAAATACAGCCCTTTAAAAATTCCTAATACTCTCGTTTTTAATATGATATTGCCATTAATATGACTTCCCTTCCACAATCCTTATCAAGTATACTTGCATAAATCTTACCAGGAACACTCAGTAGGGAATTACCTCTGCAATTCTCACATTCAGTTTTCTTTTCGTTTTTATCTCATATATGGGTACTATGAGAGCTCTACTCCAATCATGTGGCATTCGTCCCTCTGTCCCGGCCCTCTGAACTATGCAAGGCGGCCACTGTAAGTCTTTCAAACCTCCATACTTGAGCATTTCTGGTCGAATATCTCCTACTGCATTTCCACATTTCAGGCTTTTGAAGAGTTTTTCTACTTTAAATATGGATATGTATTTCTGATTACATGTCTAGGTAGTATTTTTACCACTGAGGTGTCACTGATTGTTTCATTTAGCAATTTTTCGAAGTAATTACTCTATACTTCAAGGATATATTTTCTATAGTTTTCATAAAACTGTGTAATCTTTCCTTTTTCCTCCATTTCTGAGCTTCTTCAACAACCTCCAGAATATACTACCACCTTCTTGATATTTATTTTCTATTTTCTTACCAAAGTCTTCCCATGACTTTTGTTTAGCTAGTTTTACACAGTGTTTAGCTTTCTTACATTTGTCTCTGTATGCTCTAAGAGCACAAACTGACTTATTTTCCAGGGACATTTGATATGCTTTCTTTTTTTCCTTCACTGCCTCTTTAACTTCCTTTGTCCATCATGGAGTTCTGATTGTTCCATCCTTACAGACAACGTCACCATATGCCTCTCTGACTGAATCAATCAATGTTTTCCTCAGGGCTTGCCAGTGAATCTAGACGGTCTGGTTCCTGTTCGGAAACATTTTCATTTTTCTCTTGAATAAAGTTTGTGTATTTTAGTCTGAAGTTCACATCTGAGAGCTGCTCAACTTTTATTCGGTAGTGTTTTTACCACAGTGCTGTCACTGATTGTTTCATTTAGTACTTTTTTGAATTAAAATGTTTAAAATGATCTCACATGTTCTTCTGTTCAATATGAAATTCAATTTTATACTGCTCAAGACTAAATGGTGATCACTTTCAATTTCAAATCCTCTGTGCACTCTAGTGTGCTACACCGGGGAGAAAACATCACTGTCAATAATAGCATAATCAATGAGACTTTTCTTATTCTTTGCCTCCTCTCTCTATGTGTATTTGTGAACATTTTTTATGTTGGAACATTGTGTTGGAAAACGCCAGTCCATGTTCTGAGCAGAAATGCAACAGGTATTTGTCATTATTATTATCTTTGCTCTTTTCTCCATTTCCCAAAATATTTTTGTATGTCTGACAATCATTCCCTACTCTGCTATTTAGATCCCCAACAAGGACCAACTTTTCCTTTTTCATTGTGCCAGTTGCTGTCTCTAAAGACTCAAAAAATTCCTTCACTTTTACCTTAATAGAACCATAGGCACAAATAGGTTCATTGTCCAGTTCCACACTTCTGATATTTGCCCACATCACTCTACTTGAGACAGACTGCCATTCAAGGATATTAGCTTCGATTTCAACACTAAATGCTATGGTTACTCCTCCTTTTCCTTGATTATCATTACCTGAAGATAATATTTTGTATTTATTGCTCAGAAAGATCTCATCAGTTTTGTGTTTTTTGTTTCAGTCACCTCTATTATGTCGATCTGGTACTTATCCAATTCCTCAGCTAGCTCTATTTCTTTCCCATTCAGGCCTCTTATGTTGATAGTACCGATCTTCAACTCTGTTGATGTTGAGTTGGAGTGTGTTTTAGGATTTGTTCCAGTAGCAGACTTTTCGCTGTTCTCCCTGGTTCCCTAGCGAAAGGGGGTGGGGGTTGTTTAACCGGACGACGTCCCAGCCGGCATGAAATTCTGCCATGCTGTACCAACGTTTTATATTGTGATTTAAGCCAATACGAATACAGTTTGGTCGGCTAAATCCCAAACTTCCAGCCCATCCTCTTTCGTTCAGCATCCAGGCAGATACCTAACAGGGTGCACCACGAGAAGGTGAGCATTGGACATTAGCTCAGAAGACCTGGTTAGTTCTCATTCCTTTAAAGGCTATGTGTAAGTCTCCTCTCGGTTATACAGCTCTGACCGTTATAGATAACATAATCTTATATTCTAAAATATTAATTTTACTTATTTTAAATAATAATAATATTTCGATAATAATGTTGAAATTAAATTTAAAAGTGTATTATCCAGAATGGTGTTGGTGAGCATTCTGTTCAATACACCTTTATAAGCCGTCGAAAATGCGCTTATAAAGGCAATACAGGATTCGAATTCACAATGTTGAGCACAAGTGGGGAATACCATCATGAACAAGAGCCTTATTATAATCAAGATTTATGATAATCTTTCGGATGTCCTACTGGTGAAGACCAGAGGACGCATTCATTGGCAGTTTGTGGTGGTATGAGGTGATTTACTTTGGTCGTCTAGAGACATTTTGATATCGGCTGAAATTACTGCGGTACCATCAGGGTGTAAGGTAGAAAGAAGGTTGGGCAGAAATTATGACAAACAGCCTTAGCAAGGGACCAGAAGGCTGGAATGCCAGTTAAGCAGAAAGCCAGATTATTCCAACTTTGGTTGATAGGCGGAAAAGGGGAGATATGATTGAGACATTCAAATTGCTGAAGGGTTTCTATAGGATTAATTCAGAGGATATTTTTGACATCCTTTCTATAGGATTAATTCAGAGGATATTTTTGAGATCAGGACTAGTGATGGGAGAACTAGAGGACATCTATGGAAGCTGGACAAGAGTGTGGTTAGCAAGGATGTTAGATCTGGGTTCTTTACTTATAGAGTGGTAAATGAGTGGAATAAGCTGCCAGAGTCTGTTGTGGGTGCTATGACAGGGAATGAGTTCAAGGCAAGGTATGATAGATACTGTGAGAATGTCGAATAGTTGTGTGGACATGATGTTTAGAGCCTCCCTCGATTAGTCTAAGGACTCCCTGGAGTCGCCCGTAATAATAATAATAATAATAATAATAATAATAATAATAATAATAATAATAATAATAATAATAATAATAATTCTTTCTAAACCGTTTTCTGGCTATAGCACAAGCTGAATGAGAAGCTGGAGTTATTGATTTCAGCTAATGAACATATGCTGCATTTTCAGCATGGACTGCATAGACAAATGTTTAGAGGGCGATAACTTTGATAAAAGTCAGAGTTTGCAGTAAAGCGGGATATAAAGCTCTCATTCTAATGAAAATTATGTTAACTATCAACATTGACGTTAATATTGCTTAAGGATAATCGCATAGAATTTTCGAGGTTTTCGTCCGTTATTCTTATCCGAATTTTTGATTTATTGTATTTCATCCTGGAAGAAAACTGTTTACACATATATGTGCTGCTGAAAAGACAAATGATTTTTATTGAAAAGGCGGGTAAATTTGTATATATTTTTCTTCCACCAAATAAAATTTATAAAAATCCGTCAAAGCAATGTTGTTAAATTATGATTTTAGCACTAAATCCGCCTGAAGCTCAATAAGTTCCATCTGTAAGTTTTCCGGCACATTTTTGCATCAGCATCCAACGGACGAGCAAATATAGCGAATGTGGAGTCTTTGTTTTTGAAGTCGGCAAACCTTGTATCAAATTGCTCTATTAGTGCCTTAAGTTCATCTCCATAACAATTATAAGGGATATTTTTATGAGTCTAGAGTAGGAAAATGATAACAATTTTTAGCTCTTATCTGACTTTCCAACAATCTTAGTTTATCACAAAAAGCTTTTGACATGTCTATGCAGGCCATGATCCAATTGTCCTTGTTTTTGCAATTTTAGATTCAGTTCGTTTAGATATCCGGTGACATCTACAAGGAATACTAAATCACACACCCATTCATCATCTTTTACTTGGTTAATTGTGTTTCCTTTTATGTCCATAAAATGTGCCATCTCTTGTCTCAGATCATAAAATCGTTTTAACATTTTACCTTTATTCAACCACCTCACTTCACAATAATAAGACACATCTTCATAATCCGAAAATAGGTCTGCTAAATACTCCTTAAATTGGAGGTGATTAGGTGCACGTGACTTAATAAAGTTAATACTGGCTACTACAACTTCCATACCATTTGTGAATTTAATCGATTTTGCACACAGATTTTGTTAGTGGATAATGCAGTGAAAATTTGTTAAATTTTCCGGATTGATCTGTAGTTTTATTGCTCTTTCATGAAATATTCCAATAAATCCCTTCTGTGCACGACCATTGCAGGGGCTCCATCAGTGCATATGCCAGATAATGAACTCCATTTAAGCCCAAATCACTCGAAGATTGTGTTGACTGTTTCAAATATATCTTTACCGGTAGTTGTTCCTTTTAACGGCCGAAGCGCCAATAATCCTTTTCTGATGTTTAAATCCGCATCAACTCCTCGAATAAATATTGCTCATTGTACTGTATCGGTGCTGTCATACAAAGCAAGGGAAAATGCTAGTCAAAGTTGGTGAAAACATAGTGTGTTTTGCGCCAGTCACATGACGACAGCTTAATGTGAGTTAGTAAAGCACACCATGTTTTCTCCCACCATGAATCAGACAAACTTCGTTGAAATAGATTAGTGCCGGATCAAAAGAAGTAGAGGACCGGGATTTGCCCATATGTGATCTAGATAATTTGAGGCAGTAAGAATTATTAGAAAGCTTGTTATTTCACATATCGTAGTATCCAGGCGCTGGGCAGAGTTTTAAATAGAATGTGTTACAGACGTTTGTAACAGGTCGCTGTTATCTTTACCACGGAAGATATATTTTTGGTTATAACAGCAAAACGTAATCGACGCACGAAGTCCGAAGCGACTCCATTCAAGTGGAGTCTATTTGCAAAGTAGAGTGCAGTAATTCAGAGGCCATTTCGATTAACTCCAGTTTGCTGTCAAAAAAACTGCAGTATTGTTAGAGTAAATTTTCACTTCATTTGAATTCGTTTACGGAGATACCTTTTAATAAGTTTATGAACTCATTCTTTACAAGATACAAGCATCTGTGTGCATGTCAATATTCCTCTAATTCTGTTTATGTTAAGATTACCATTTTAGTACCTTAACATTCCCTTTCTCATTTTTCCCATTTCTGTGACATTGACCTAAAGTTTTAAGAATCCTAACTATATAGCACTGCGTTTACATTCGAGTAAATACATACTTTATACTATACGCCAAATCAGCAGTATACAGTCAACAAGTTGCGAGTAAATCAACAACTTCAATAGTTTAATAGCCCAAAGCAATTCACGTGTACTTTTATCGAAAAACCCGTTGACGTATCAAATAAATTGCAAAAAGTTATTTTTTAATTCTCATAGGATGTGTAAAAGGAACACATTCCCAAACATATTCGCAAACATTACAGTGATAATCAAAAATGTAAATCTCGTTGTTTTTAAATTGTCTAACATAACGTATAATTTATTTACTTTTACTCAATATAAAATACCAATTACATTTTTACTTAATGTAAAGCTTACTGTTACTTTTATTTGGAAAAATTTCTTTTTTATATACATTTTATGAAAAGTTTAATAACTTATGATAATTCTTAATAATACTAAAAGAGTTGCAAATAGGGTTATTTAATACAGTAATATATTTTTTTCAATACTTTATTTTAGAGAACGCTAATTGAGCTAACATTCCTCGCACAGGTTTTTACAATTTCACTACCAGAGCACGTGATTGGTGCTTAACTTTTCAGTAACTATATGACTAACTTCCATAATTTAATTTGTCACCACGAGATGGCAGAACCTGTAGGGCTGCTGAATAATAGTTAACATGTTAGAAAGTCCAAAGTCACTCCGATTAACTCCACTTGCTGGCAACAGTTATCCATAATTGATGTGCATTGTAGAATTTGATATTTGTACTTGAATAATTGATTTTAAGCATATTTTCCTTATGTCACTTGAAAATGTTACTTCTAAATTGAATTTAAAATATCACTTCTGATCAAAGACTGAAAGCCATTTGAACATTTTACTGCTAGGAGAGTCAATGTAAACAAAATATTTTTATACGGGATGCCATCAGGATTTTAATAATAAAAAGACGTCGTCCAAAAGAAAACACGTATAAGCTAGGAATTTCATTTTATAAAAACGAGAAAGGTCGTGCTTTGAAGAAGCATTTTAATTTTAGGGACGCATATCAAACAAACCATTAGTATATTCTATCATTAACAGAAAGAAAGCAACTAAGAGAAAAGCAAAAAAAAAAAAAAGAAAAGAAAAGAAAAGAAAATTAAAGACAAATGAATATGACGGTACATTGGATGAATCGGACACTGAAATCTGACAATGAAGATATTATTTATTACTGAAGGTATTATCATCAAATAATATAGATATTGTTTGATGATAGCAATAATAACAATAATAATAGAAAATAAATAAATAATATAACTATAGCATGTTATATTGAAAGTTCCATAACAAAACAGAAAATGGGTGAATATGTCGAAATTTTATTCGTATACATTCCAAATTGAGACTGTTTGTTGAAAATATTTTTGAAACGTTGGTCCCTACCAATTTCATGTATTGGACACTTCTTCAAGACAGTAAAATTAAAAAAAAACTAAATTAAATTTCCATCGCTTTTTTTTTTTGCAACAAGCAGGCTAACGCTATCAGTAATAAAAATATTTGAAATAGACTAACAATACTGAGCACGAGTAATGTCCATAATTTTTTTTATATTTCCGTGTGTAAAAGATTTTTTAAATATTAAATAAATTTAAAAGTTTTTAAAAATATTAAACAAGAGATGGAAGATATGAACATCGACATCCTTGAAATAAGTGAGATTAGAAGAACAGGACCAGGAGAGATATAGACGGCCACTTACACTTCATTCCGGTGGAAATAAGCTTGAAAACGGCTTCGGAATATTAGTGGGTAGTTACACTTCAAACTCTTTACGAGGCTTCTGGTCCATCTCAAACAGAAAAAATGTTATTTTTAAGATGAAAGCTAACCACTCAATGCATACATACATACATACTACAGATATATGCCCCCTACTCCTAGCTCGGCTCATTTGGATGATGAAATTAAAGGATTGAATAAAAGGTACAAGAAACATTAAGACAAGTAAAGTCAAATGAATTACGGAATAGCAATAGGTAACAGGAATGCCAAAGTAGGCAATGTAAAATATAAATATTATTATTATTATTATTATTATTACGTGACACCTCCAGGGACTCATCGAGGGGGTACCTACTCTACTTCATTTTCACTCTATCTCCACCACTCAGTCCACCAACTACACCATCGCCATCTACCGCCTGTCACCACCACTAGTATTTCCATAGACAATCACAAACATCCATGTCGATGGCGGGATTCATACCCGCAACCTTTTGGCTGGAGAGCATATACGCTAACCGCTCGGCCAACCAGGCAGGCGAAATAATATTAGGGGGAAAGTCTGGTCTGGGAGAGAGAAAAGAAAGAGGCAGAAAAGCAGTTTGATTTTCATAGTGAAAATGATGGAATATTGCAACAACTTAGTTCAGAAATCATCCTAGACAGCTATACGTATGGAAGAGACCTAGTTAAAAGAATTTAGAATCATTTTATAGCGATTATCAACAGGTTTAGAAATTCAGTAAGATAAGTTAAATCTTATCTTAGGGTTAATTGTAATTCACACCGCAACCCATTGGTAGTCACATTAAAATTGAAGTTAAGAAAGTAGTAGTAGCAGGAGCTGAAGACTAAATTGGAATGATCAATACACCGCGGATACTTCTTATATTCAAAAGAAACTGATAAGAGAGTTAAAGAATTCTTTTGTAGTGAACATAGTAAAGTGGAAAATGAGGGCAGTGAAGTAGAGTGTAAAAATGAAAATGGAATAATTTCAAGAAATAATGATCAAAATATCAGAAAAAAACTGATACCACCAAAGAACAATGAAAAGCAGAAAAGACACCGGATGATTGATGGCTTTAAATAAACAGGAAAAAATAGGAAGGTAAAGATCTACGCTGTATGATCAAAAAATATCCGGACGCCTGCTCATCCCACTGAGCAGGTTAGGATGGATGGTCAGAATCATCAACCAAAGTAGCTTATGAGACACTAATGTGTCCACAGACCGGTTGGTTTCTCAGGAAGACACACAGGGGAAGAATGTGGGCTCGCGCCTATGCAGGCGCGAATCCACATTCTCAGGCCCAAAAGGAATAATTAATGACAGAGACTGCTCTTCAAGCCGTTCAAGAGGGTATCGTTGAAGACAGAACAAATGGAGGAAGGCACCCTTTTATTAATTTACTGCCAATATCTCTATATCGAACTTCTTCAAGTTATTTTCTTAAAGATATCCGAGAAGTAAAAATGCAGCCTAAACAAAACATAAGAGGAATATTTGGTGTTAATATCTGCTACTAGGGGATTACATTATGGACTTTCTTTTAATCAAATACTTTCAATATCCATGACTTTTCCCCTCTGTTCATATTTGATTCATCTTTGTCGAAATCATCTATGAACTTTCTTAGTTTCTACCTTTATTCTCTGCAAAACATTCATTTAATTCTTTCAAAAATTTTAAAAAGAAAAAAAAAAGGCGAGGAGAAGTGAAATGCAAGCGCACTTTGAAGAAAGAAAGAAAATCAGCACTTGTAGTTGAGACCGTATTGGCATTGCGTATTAAATTATTGTCGGTGCAGGCTACTTTCAGATACGCAATGATGTTAAGATAATGCCCATAAAACACATTCAAAGAAACACGAATGGAGTCGAACCCCAAATCGTTATAACAATTTATTATTTGTTTTTTTCTCCAAGCAAAAAGTATTTTTCTCATCGAATTAAATCATTTCAATCATTTCTTGATCATAATCGCCTCTGTATTCTACGAACTTTCCTTAGTCCAAAAAATATATATTTATAACCCAATTTTTGTAGAAAATATTCGCAATATTAAACTACCATCGAAGAACAAAAACAGTCCAGTTCGTCCTTCACTCTCTTTTAGTAGGTCGTTGACCCTTTCGTGCTATGAAACTGTACTGCTTCATTAATATGATCTTTCGTTGTTCATGAGAGCATCTATCAGAGGAAGGGACATCGTAAATGACGTCATTGTAACTTCCGGCCTTCAACAGGTTTAGAATGAAAAGACGAATCGTCTCCTCTTTTCAGAACCATATTATCGTATGAAGAATGAGATCATTAACTTTGTTGACCATGTTGTTGTTAGAGGACATTGTTATTCATCTTAAGCACGTGTTTTTTATTGCTATCATCATGTAAAGCTCTGTCTCCAACAACTTTGGTCGAAGACAGAGCTTTCAGTTTGTTTTTCTTCAGCAGGGAAGATTAATACAGTGTCATGATCGCTTAATCATTTTAAAGGAAACGGCAGTAACGGAGGTTACACCTTACATCTTCAGATGTGTCGAGATAAGATTTATAAACCTGAAGGTAATTGATAGCCATCGTACCATTAAACATTCTTTCTTACAATAGCTTTATGCTAATATTCCTTATTGATTTTAATAGTCCCTCATGAGGAAATTTATTCTCAAACGTGCATGCGGTATTTTCCTGACGTCATCAGATCCTTCGACTGACTAACGCCCCCTACTCCCCTAGGGTAAAAGACAGAAAAGAAAAATAATAATCGGATGTTTTAAAATCAAAGCTCATGGATGTCGACATTTTAAGAGGCGAAACAGTAATTTGAATAGTATCTTCTTGCTTTCTTTCTCTCCCGCTGGAAGAAACGACGCCGGTTTCTCCTGAAGATTGCTAATTCCTTACGTTCTGTTAAGCCAAGAGATTTATTACTTTATAACCATCAGGTACCATTAATGTTTTCTCTTCTGTACCAGGAGACTCGGCGGTCACCTGAATATACGTTATTTGGGATTTAATGGGAGCATTACGGTTCATTCAGTTGAAGCGTTTGGCTGGTTTCCGTCTCCTCGTGCTTCGGGAAAGCAGTTAATGACACCTGTCAACTAATTCGACAATAAACGATGAGGCTACCTCACACCATGTGCATTTGCTTCCTTCAGAAAGATCGGAATACGTACTAGTCCTCCACATATGTCATGCCAAGCTAGAACAGACAGAGCATGACGTTCGTTTCAATTTTTGCATGAAAATAATATGCAAAGTTGGTCATCAGGGAGGAAGAGGAGGTATTTCCCACTCTAGAGATATGACAGTTCCTTACTTTTTCTGTGCTAGCTTTAATTTATTTCAATAGGCTCTCATGAGGAAATTTACTCTCAAAAGGTAAGCGGTATTTTATTTTTAAAATATTATTGAAAATTTTATTTTGGTTACTTCAGTAAAGGTAATTCTTAGTTTAGCAAGATTACACGAGCGTAAAATTATAAAAAAAATTAATCGACTAGAAATCAGCCACGTTTTCATTTACTTAACACTTTCATCTTTCAGCTATTATGTGGAACTCATCTTAAAATATATATATAAACCTTATAAATTACTGCACACTAAAATATGTTATTGAAAACATAAAACATATAAATGATAGAACTGGAAATTCTGTATCTAAGTACTTCTATATACTGAATACAATTAACTGAAGTCGCTAAAGTATTGCAACATTTGTTCTTCTGATAAAATCACTTAGATCGCATGACGGCTAGTGTTTTTTAATAAGAATGAGTTAGACTGTCTCAGATTAATGAGGCAAAGTTTTTGAAATCACTCTTCAGTTGTTTCAAATCACAAATAGCCAATGACCGGAGAACGGGTATCACCAGATTTAACAGAATGGCCTTCCAGCCGTAGATGTGCGGTCGTAATGCCATTACCTGCCTGCTTTGCAGAGTCGATTAGCGTACCTGCTCTCTGACCAACAAGTGCACCTGAATCCTACCTTGAGGGTGACTGTTTTGTAAATGTTTTAGGTGTTAGATGAATTTCACCGTACAGTGTGAGAGCTATCACTCTTCTTATTGAAGGACCAAAACATCTCGAAAACCATTTCGTATTTGATCATCTGAGTTGGATTTCCAGATCAGTTAATCTTTAAGAACTCGCAATACTAATGTTCAATAGTTTTGCACTTTTCATGAGTGGGATTCTCGTGAAAAAAGAAATTTTTCATTAACATGATGAAATTAATATTCTATATAAGTATTTTTAAAAAAAACTTAAGATTTTAAGAACCGTTTTGTAAATTTAAACATTTGTAAAATTACTTTTAAAAAACAGTAATTGTCACTTATTTTTTACGCTTTTCTTTAAAAGCGTAGTCTTAAGAAAGATGCTAACTACAAAGGTTTTACTATTTCTATATTATTTTGTTTTTCTATCGATTGCTATGCTCAGCTGCAAGCGTTATAGTTCGATCACCCCGACATGGATATCAGCAGATTCGGAGTCATGATTCTTGTTCGCTCTCTTTCGTTTCATTTTATTTTACTTTCTGTCACTTCCGTTGATGTTCTCATCAGTTTGAACTCGACACAAAGTTCCTTCCTTGGCAATAACAAAACCACTGTTCAATTTGATTTTACTTATCTCACTCACTCACCCATGAGAGAATCTTCGGCGTCTTTTATTTTACTTGGACCACTAAAAATTTTACCAAACACATAATTTAATTTATAACTAAAACTGCAATAAATATCCTCATAAAATAGAAAATAAAACTTAAATTATTTATACAATAACACACTATTTGACCGTTTTTACCGGCATTCTGTATACAAATAAGGAACTGAAAATTGTTACAGATTGTGTGGCAGATTCGGTAAACATAATTCTACTGAATGAATGTGTGAGTTGTTTGAGGAGAATATTCCGAATCATAAAAAAGAAAGAAAGGGAATATATAATTCGATTATTCCTTCCGCAGTTTACTCTACCTTTTTATGACGATCCCTTCAATTCGTGAATTATTCAACATTCCTAAAAATGTCTCTTTTGATGAAATGTGTTCGGTTTGTTTACAAAGAGGTTAATTTAATCCGTTATCGTTTCCCTATTTATTTTCTTTTTAGATTAAAATTTAGAAATCGAACATCTCTACTTGGAGAGATGAGCAGAATAAATAAATGGAAACTGTGATGGGGAAACTATCAACTAATTCTGATCGCGATTGACCCACGTTAAAGCGCTCCCTTACCAGTCATCAGATTTTATAACTAAGATGAAAAGCCAAACGGCTATTTTTCTGGCGAAGTTAATTAAATGGATGATATCAAAGACTTAAACTTTGCTATCATCCAGGTCTAGCTACTCACTGATGAGACCTCAAAAAGGTTGAACACGGTCTGGGTAGTGACCTCTCCTCATAATGTAAAGCAGTATTACATCTCCTAGGAGCTGTGTGTTTTTACATTATGAGAAAATATCAAGAATAGTGAGGGATCTTGCTCCACCTTTGCTTCGAGTTGCCTTGGTGTGTTACTACCAAGGTGGTCACTTACACTTGGATTCGCAAATAGTTCATCGGCATGAGACTCTTAGATCGTAGTTTTCGATTTTAGAGTTTCGCATACTGGCTGTAAAATAAAAAGGGATTTCTATCCCCTTAATTTAGTAATCAGATTTATCATGAAACACCACTAAAAGCATTTTTTCCCAGTTGCGTGCGCGTCTTCTTGTAGTGATTGTCAATTATATTTTCTCGTGTCATTGTTTCCTTACTTCAGATTCCGAATTAAGGGGTTAACTATTTAAATATGTTAATTTCTGTTATTTTTAAAGAGAATCGAAAGCTGATTTTCATCTCAACGAAACAATTTAAGATATGAAAACAATTTTGTTGTTCAAACTAAGCTGATTACAATATTGATCGAGAAAATTTTTATGCACAAAACAAAACAAAATACAAACAAAAAAAAAACATAGATCAAGGATATCTTTAAATGTTTAAAATACCTGTTAAGCAATACTTATTATTGTGTACGCACTACTCCATTTCTTAATTGTTTTGTTAGCTTCAAAACCTAAATATTTTATTGTTTAAGAAACATCAAATCTAATCTCTTTTGTAAACATCGAATAGTTCCTTATAATTATTTGCATTTCAATAGAGTTTCTTGAGGTTTCAGTTTTATAAATTTTGCTGTCTTATAATAATATTTAAGTTGTAAATGAAATCGAGACAGTTACGTGTGTGTGTGTGTGTGTGCATTACAAACAATAAAATCAAAAACGAAGCATTCATATATTAATCAGTATTAAATATATTGATGATCATATAAATACAATACAATATAATGTAACTTAATATTGCATATTACATTCGAATATTGCAATATATTATAATATAATATATTGCAATATTCGAAAGTTCACTGTACTTATTATTATTTTAGATGAAATACTATCAACATAGAGCCAATATGACAAAGTCCATCAGTTTGTGAAATATTCTGCTAGTTAACCAAAGACCAATCAGCTAAAATTAAGCGACTTTATGTATTCTGTCTATAAATATTTTATCAAGGACACAATACTATCATATTCCCAATAGAATAAAATAAACTTAATAAGCATAATATAATGGTATATCATGGCCTTAGGAGTCTTGCCATAATTCTTACCCAATCGAATTTACTGCTTATCTTTTCATTACTTGGCCATTCCCTTTTCTTTTCTACTTCAATGTCCTCTCATACCCAATAGCGATTGAGAAGTTGAAAACACCAGAAATCCATCGAATACTTCCCATTGAATGTGACTTCAAAAACCCAGTGCACTCTCGAACTCAGAACTCCTTTAATTCATTTTCAGTTTAAACAAAATGCATTATATGTTAGTTAAGTCTTATGCAATTGGTCTCTCTCTCTCTCTCTCTCTCTCTCTAACAAAGTTAGAGAGAGAGAGAGAGAGAGAGAGAGATACAATAAGTCATGTATTGTCAAGAAATTACTCAATGTTTATTTGAAGTGACCTATGAACGAACTTCTACCTAATAAAGAGGCTTAAACTGTTTTCTAAAATTTATTCATACTGGGACTGTTTACATACGAGTGGATTGTCATTATTTTTGAATGAAAAACAAAAGCTTCGAAAAATAATACGTAACGCCATTTGAATAAATGCTGTTCCTAAGTGTAATCTGCAAAAGTATAATCAATCATCAACAACAGCCGACATAATGAATGGAATTAAAGAAATATAACCAGTAATCTGGCGAATGTTTAAAAATTGTGCATTGGAGTGTTTGCATACTGTCTGTTATATAGAAATATTATAATATAAAAATTTACTAAAACAATAAAATCTATTTAATAAAACTGAAAAAAAATATGTTCGATTTAAAAGAAAAGTGCATAACTAAAACATTAAAATATAGAGCCCGAAAGATCTTAACCTGGCTATAACTAATAAAAGGTTGTGCTACGATACACGGCCAAAACTTAATAGAGATTACCTAATTCAGCAAATGCATCCAAAGATTATTAAATAGCTAACTTGCCACACTAAACATTCCAGACAATAGGTTAAGAGCCTATCTAAACGTAGTTTAGATTGAAAGCAGTCTTACAGGCCGTTTCAAAACGGCAGGAACTAACACTGTTCCCCTAATTTAAACTTCTGTGCATTCACATGATCATTTTTCGAGTACATTATGTCTTCCAAATTTTTGGCATAAAAACTTATCCTCTCAAATCATCTAAATAAGAATTCAAATTTATCCTGTCCTGTCATTCGATAATAAAAAAAAAAATAGAAATGAACCTTATACTGTCAAATGCAATAATTAATCTTATAATAACCAAGATAATAACTATAAAACAGAAATTCGTTGCCATTCGAAAACATCAGTCCTTATAACAACTGGATTAAAGGGACGAAGCAGGAATGCTTTTCATCTTCTCCGTTATCTGTAGAGGACAGTGTAGGGATAAGGTGTTATTGAGCTATTAAATCTCTGATCATGGCAGGAGGGTAACAGCAATATCTGAGCCTCAGTTAGAACTTCATGGCTACGGCATTGCCATCCATTACCCTCCAAGGGTATTCTGAACTTTCACTATATATATATTGGAATATATATATATATATATATATATATATATATATATATATATATATATATATATATATATATATATATATATATATATATACATGTTTTATATATATATATATATATATATATATATATATATATACATGTTTTATATATATATATATATATATATATGGTGTTTGATATATATATATATATATATATATCAAAAATCAGTTTCATCTTATAGTCCTTATAAGGACTGGCTTAAAGGGGCGAAGCAAGAATGCTTTTCATCTTCCCCGTTATCTGTAGAGGACAGTGTAGGGATTAAGGTGTTATTTTGAGCTATTAAAGCTCTGATCATGGCAGGAGGGTAACAGCAATAGCCGAGCCTCAGTTAGAACTTCATTAGCTACAGCATTGCCATCCGTTTCCCTCCCAGGGTGGACCTTGTTAAAGGAAATAATTAATATACATTTAAAATAAAAACTGGTGTTTTGGAAAATTTTCTTTATCTTTTAAAGTTTTTTAAAAATTCTTTTATTTTTCAAATTTTTCATTTATTATTTTTATTTTCTATGTAATTTATATAAAAAATATAAAAATAAAAAAGATGTAATTTCTGAACTCTTTCAGATCAGAAACTTGTTGCCATTCTAAAACATCAATTGACATTTATGTCTTTAGGGGTGAAGCAAGATGCTTTTCATATTCCCCGCTATCTTTTGCGGTTACAGTGAGGATAAAATTTATGAGCAGTTTGCTCGCCCTGATTGGGCATGGAGATTATGCATCGCTACGGGAGGTTAAAATAGCTTTTAGTCTTCTATGTTTGAATATGTCCGTTGCCTCGTATGCTGCAGCTTGCTGAACCAAATCATTGGAGGGTATAGACGTCTTTAGGAAGAACTTAGATGCTAAAGATTGTAGGAAAGAGAAAATATAGGGAATATTTGTATCTCTATGAAGTTGATTGTTTCTAACATATAATGGGGCGTTCAGAATCATTCTCAAGCACATATTCTGCACTCGTTTTATTTTGATAATGTTAGTATTAGAGGTAAAACATCAATTTCATCTTGTTAAAGGGAATAATTAATATACATTAAAAATAAAAAGTGGTGTTTAGGAAATATTCCTTATATTTTAAAGCTTTTTAAAAAATTATTTTAATTTTCAAAATTTTTATTTATTATTTTTATTTTTTTTGTAATTTATATACATATTCTATATTTTACTTTTTATATCATATCAATAAACGAAATCGAAATCATTTATTTTTAAATAATAATTTTTAACGAACATCTTTAATTTATCCGTCTGCCTATATCAGTGTTCGACACATCATTGGAACTAAATTTAAGAATTCTAATCTTAATATATAATTGAAGGGAATTGATTTTAAGGGAAGTGACACTCCCATGGACCCCTAGCTGGATCTATCCTCTGCTTTTTCTACTTTGAGGAAGACCCACTTTCTTTAATCTTTCCTATAAGGCCTTATCAGCCAACTGTTCTTATTTTATGACCCTTATGCTATTAGAGTACTCGAGGGTCATGGGGTCTTTTCATTTTTGGCCTTACAGCTATGCCCTCTCTATAAACCTTACTATAATTCTTCTATAATCTACTCTTTCCTCCTTCAATATACCTTATTTCTCCTTTGGGTTTAAATTCGAAAGAAGGATAGTTCAGAAGCCTTAAGGTAGCAGCCCTACCACTGAACTACTCCATTATCAGGCTATTCCCCTGACATGGAGAACATAATTCTACTTGTAAGCTGACAGAAAAAGATAATCGGATTGAATCTATGGAAAACTAGCCTGGAATGGAAAAGGTAAAACAAAAATGGAAACGACAAAATATAATCCACATAGCAAACTGTAATATAAGAAGAATAGCATATAAAGAAATAGAATTAAACCAACTATTAAATGAAAGAAATTTTAAAATAGCAGTAATCACTGAAACAAAAAAAGAAATTAAAAGGAACTATGAGAACCGAACATTTTAATGTGATATACAGTGGAGTCAACAGAGACCAAAGAGCACAAGCAGGAGTCATGATTTGGATTCACAACTCCCTTTCAAAACAGTTAAAACATTATAAATTATAGAATGAAAGAAGAATAGAAGCTAGAATAAAAATAGATAGAAGCTATTTAACAATAATTGGTTTATATGTCCCAGAAGAAGGAAGAGAAAAGGATAATATTGATTTTTATAATCAGCTACAAAACACATATAATAAAATAAATAAAAATGATTACGAAATTTTATTTATTTTACATTATTTTATTTTATTTATTTTTAAATGCAAGAATTGGAAACACGAAAATAATTAATAATATAGGAATACATAGAGAACATACTCTGAACAGGAATGGTAAAAAATTCATTGACTTTGTAGTTTATAATAACCTAAAAATAATGAATTCTTTCTATTAACATAAAGACATACATAAATATACTTGGGCAGCAAAAGGATGGAAATCAATATTAGATTATTTTATATTAAATGAAAAAACATCAAAATTTTCACTAGATATTAGAGTTCACAGAGGATATGAAATAAACAGTGACCACTTCCTTGTTAAAATAAAATTAAGATTACCACCTAAATGGCTACAAGTAACAAGAACATAAAGAAAATTTGAAACATTTGTTTATAAAACTAGAGTATTGAATGACACAAATGTACAATGGAATTGTACATTTGTGTCATTCAAATGTGAAATATGAACAAAGAATTACCCAATATCTAGATAAAATAAAACAAAATGAATAAATAGAAATAGAATGGCTTAATATAAAAACGATACTAAACACAGCAGCAAATGATAGCGTAGGAAAGACCACAAAATACAATAAAAGGAAAAAACTGAAGATCTGGAATGATAAAATGAAATAAGTAATGAAAAAGAAAAAAGAAGCCTATCACAAATGGTTAAGCAGTAAAAGATTAGAAGATGAAATAGAATATAAAAGAATAAGAGCCATAGCTAAAAGACAAGTCAGAAAAGACAGAGAATCATGGAACAAGTTTGTTTCTAATTTAAAACATGATTTATATAAAATAAGACCCAATGTATATAAGATTTTGAAACACTTAAATGCAGATACAAAAGAAAACATAAAATTAAACACCGAATTGAAATTAGAAGAATTTCTAAATTACTGCACAGAATTGTGGACAGATAAATATTTAAAAAAAAGACAATTGGCAAGCAATTAACGAAAATTAAAAGGAAATAACTGAAGAAGAATTAGAAATCAGCCTGAACGAAACAAGAAACGGAAAATCACCTGGAGAAGATAAGCTAGGTTCAGAACTATATAAATACGCAGGAACAAGATTCAAAAAAAGACTCTTACTATTTTTAAATAAAATTTACTCAACTGGTATCCCCTCAATAGAATGGAAAAAAGCAATTGTGATTCCTATCTTTAAGAAAGGTAATAGAGATGACCCTAAAAACTATAGAGGTATCAGTATACTAAATTCCTGTTACAAAATATACAGCAGAATCTTAAATAGCAAACTAATGAAATATTCCGAAAACTTTATTTTAGAAGTACAGAATGGATTTAGAAAAGGACGATCATGCACAGATCCGGCCTTTTGCCTAAAATTAATAATAGAGAAAAGAAGAGAATACAATTTAGAAATACGTATTGCATTTATTGACTTAGAAAAATCATTTGACAAAGTTAAAAGAAACATATTATTTAACGTACTAAAAGAAAGATAAATACCAAATAATATCCTAAAAGCTATCACAAGTATATATGAAAATAATTAAATACAAATAAAATTAAATCACGAGCTATCGTATACGAGAGAGATAAACTAAGGGGTCCGACAGGGATGTCCCCTCTCAGAAACTCTTTTTAATATCTACTTAAATGAATATATGAAATGAATAATAATAAAATGGAATAAAAATTTACATCAAGGAATTAAACTTTCTCCTACAGTAAACCTAAACACTTTCCTCTTTGCCGACGACCAAATAATAATTACAAATTCTGAAGATAACTTACAGAAAGCTATTTTAGATCTAAATGAGATATCCAAAGATTATGATATGATAATATCAACAGAAAAATCAAAAACTATGGCCTTTAAAGGACAAGGTCCAGTAAGAACTAAAATAGCATTAGATAACAAGATTTTAGAACAGGTGAATTCGTTTAACTACCTAGAATGTATGATCACATATGAAAATGAAAAAGATATAAACGTAAAAATTGCAAAATATTTAAAAATAACAGGTGCAATTAACTCTATATTTAAACCAAACCTAGTTCAAAAACAAACCAGCCTAAAAGTATTCAGTACAATTAGCCCTACCAGTCTTAATGTATGGAAGCGAAATCTGGACAATAAAACAAAAAGATAAACAAAGATTAACAACAGCAGAAATGAAGTTTATGAGAAAAACTGCAATGTATACCCTATTTGATCACAAAAGAAACGAAGAAATTATGAAAGAATTAAACCAAGAACCAGTAATATAAATAATATGTTCACAAATAGATAGAACACGTTCAAAGAATGAAAACAGAAAGATTACCAAAACAAGCCTTAAAGTACAAGCCATTAGGAAAAAGAAAACCAGGACATCCTCTTAAACGATTCAATGATGACTTCTAAGGTCGGAACAGGCCATGCTAGGCCTAAATCCTTGATATGCATGATGATGATGATGATGATGATGATATGTAATGTAACAGATTTATGTATCTTCTTTTTAGTGTCAGCAACAATTTTATTTTGAATTTTAAGTAATTATTAACAGTGAAATAAAATAATAATTATAAACAGTTATGATTTACTACAAAACATCGACGTCGTAAACAAACAGTTCAGGAAAACTGCCAGTCTGTTGATTTACGGGGGGCGTCATGTCTTCGTTTTAACCGTCATACCAAACGTTATTGTAATACTTCACTTAGTAACTCCATTCATGATTTGGCTAATTAACTTTTATTTAACAAATTGCTAAAACTCTCTGGAATAATAATAATATCCAAAACATAACATATTTACAGAATATCTCTGAATAGAACGCAGAAAAAAAGTTTCTAACTTCGTCATAATGAGATCTGTTTTTATAAACGAGTGTTCTTGGTGTTATGCATTTTGTAATACATTTATTATGGCGGATAACGTCTTACATCATAGAGAAAATCATGCATGATAAATATAAATTGACAATTTAAAATACAATCTTGCGAAGATAATATATAGTGCAAATAAATAAACAACCGCATACGCCATCGGCTAGCAGAATAACCAATACCATAAAGAAGACAAAATCAAATTGGGAAAAAAAAATTAACACAACACACCATAGCAAATGCTTCAGAACTTTCCCATGTGGCTATCACGAAGAAGAACAATGACTACAACAGAATAATGAATACAAATGGTTGAAAGTTAAAAGCAATAAATGATAATAGGAAAGACATAGATGACCATTTCTCAGGTTATATCATTCAGGGAGAAATGATATGGTATATCTGACACTGGAGAAAATCACAGGAGAGAATAAAGGAGAATGAAATCAGAACGGTAACGATATATAAATGTAAAATCTAGATCTGAATAAGGCTGTTGAATTTTAGAAGGCATAACAACATATGTGTTAAGAGAAAGTAGGAAGGAGTTATTATTGTCTCTCTGACTTGGATGTCTGTCTGAGCCTCCATAGCTCAGTCGTATTTAACGATGACTTATGGTTATAAAGTGGGTTTCAATTCCGTCTAGGAAGGAAAGAACCTTTATCAGGACTTTTCAAATGAAGGTGAATTAGCTCGTTTAATAACTCGGGAATTCTATCTCTCAAAGCAGGCAAACCTCCCACTAGAATAAATGCAACTAAAGTCGTAATACATTGACCTCTTAGCCAGAAATGCTTTGTCCATAAATCCAAATAAACCTCAACTGCATTGGTTGATCACAAAGTAGTGAGAAATAAAAACAATCTCCTGCCCAAAGAGAAGAAATATTATGTTAAACGAAAGTAATAAAACGTAGTAAATTCCATCACTAGTTCTTCAAGTTCTTAAAAGAACTGGGAGATGGACTGAGTCCTTGACTTTTTATCCGATCATTTGAATGAAGAAAATCTGTGTGGATGGGGTGTTATTGAGCCAAACGCTCTAGTCATGGCTGGGTAACGGCAATAGCCGAGCCTCAGTTAAAACTTCATTGGCTACAGCATTGCCATTCGTTACCCTGGAAGTCCTAAAAATGACTCAAAAATATTATTAATGAAGTTCTTAAAAGAACCGGGCGATGAACTGAGTCCTTGACTCATTATCCCGTCACCTGAATGAAGAAAATCTGTGTGGATGGAGTGTTATTGAGCTAAAAAGCTCTAGTCATGGCTGGGTAACGGCAATAGCCGAGCCTCAGTTAAAACTTCATTGGCTACAGCACCTGGAAGTCCTAAAAAGGACTGATTAAAAAAAAATTAAATAATAAATAAATAAAAACTAATTCCATCACTACTACGGCCTCTTTAACTGAAATAACTAAGGAACTAAAAATAATAAAAATGGAAGTAGATGAATTTACATTATTTATAGTATACGTTCAATATTTCTTAGCTTTTGTTTTAAATTTAAACTATTTTTTCGTATTAAATATATTTTATAATATTATTTTAAATATCTCATTTGTTGAAACAGAAATCTGTTTTAATTACGCTCAACAGTATATTCCTTTGACTAAGTATGAATGCATGATATACAAACTATTTCTTTCAAATGAATCCAAGAAATTACATTTATTTAATTATTATTAGTTCCTGGGAATCTCAACTAAATAGTCAGGTTTGGAGAACGAAACCTAAATCCTCTTCATAGGGAAATTACAAGAACGATGTGTTATCGCTCCATTTTATTGGAAAAGACCTGAGTTCAATTCTAATATTGACGAGAGAAATCTTTATATGTGCTTTTTCAGTTGAGGGGGAGTTAGCTAATCTCATACGGAGGTATCAGGCTTTTCCCTCCCTGAAGTTCAGGTTTTTCATCTTGCCTACAAGCACATCGGCTCAAGAACACACAATTTTCAGATAAAAATACTGTTGGGTGAGATTTGTGAACTCGTGTGAGATTTCATCCACCGCAAATAGGCACAAACAGGTACTCTGTTTGTTGGGAAATAAACCTAATGTGTTGGTGTTCGAACCTTTTTTCCTCTTTTTCG
This sequence comes from Typopeltis vanoorti, assembly GCF_054136105.1. Taxonomy (NCBI): domain Eukaryota; kingdom Metazoa; phylum Arthropoda; class Arachnida; order Uropygi; family Thelyphonidae; genus Typopeltis; species Typopeltis vanoorti. The sequence goes on from NC_143559.1 coordinate 96,096,251, forward strand.
TTTTTCTCCCCCTCATATTCTGTAAATTTTCTTTCCCATGGTACGGATAAAAAGCGTGCTGACATGCCAGTACAGGGAGAGCGCTGGCGTTTCATTCCAGAACGCAGGCATTGCTTATTTCCTGGAGAGTCCTCTTGCAGTTCTGTGTTGGGTGGGGAGAGCTCTGTCGCTGAAACCCCCAGTCCTCCTCCTCCTCCTCCTTTTGATTATGAGTCATCGATCTCAAGTATATCGTGGACTTTGATTTGAGTGTGTCCTGATTTGGATCCAATCCATGTTGGAATCAGAAGAAACGACACTGCAAACACATCAGAGAGTCCTCCCTTAAGGCATCCTCATTTATTTCCCCCCACATAATGATTATGGCAGATCATATATAAGATTAAGCTACTATCGGCAAACACCATAGAAGAGAGAGAACAAAAACCTGTAATTATACCTCACAGTCCAGTCTGAGTAGAATTCGTAGGCAGGAAGATGCTTTTGTTCGGCTAGTTGCACTCAATTAATACTCCTTACTGAGGGGTGATGATTTGCCTATAAAGTAAATACTGTTCCACATTTTTAACTGATCTTGATATTTTAGTGGTCTGTGCTCATTATTTTAACGAATACCTCCACCATTTCCCCGCATTTGTCACTGTGTCTAGGCATTATATACTCAGTATTATTTTATCAGATACATCACGTATATCCTGTGTTTTTAAATTTTACAAGAAATTAATGTTTATATAAGTATTGGAACTTTATAGTTTAATATACTTAACTTTACACTGCTTAGAAAGATATCAACAGACATGCCAATGGGCAGGGTGCATTGCAATGCCACTTGTTTGTAACCGGTATAAATTGGAGGAATTTGATGCTGTTAAGTCAACGGTGTCAGGGTGAAATGGCAACGAGAAAGGAAGTAATGGAGTTTGAAAGAGGAGTGATAGAAGGATATGTTGTAGGTCTATCTGTTCGGCAAATCTCTGACAAATTGCGCCATCCCAGGTCAACAATCAGTGATATCATACAGAGATGGAAGATAGGACTGCAACACGCAAGCCTCACCAATATCCGAATCCACATGCACCGTTGTCTTCAGTGGTGCTAAGAGTGAGTACAGTGGGACGTGGAACCTTCGAGAGCTATGTTATGAGCGACGAATCACGTCATATCCTCTACCGAGTAGATAAATGGTTGTGGGTGTGATGGATTCCTGGTGAACATCTCTTACCAGAGAGTAACCCTAATTATTAAATTCGGAAGCAGCGGCGTGATCGTGTTGTCCTGTTTTTCCTGGTATCTGTTTGCGGTGCCACGAGCATTGAACTGCTAAAGGTATCTGAACATTCTGTACAATGGAATGCTTCCTACTTTGTAACTTTTTTTTCTTTTTACAAAGTAGGAAGACATTGTGTCATAAAGCTGCTCTGCTGTAACTGCGTGGTTTGTGGACATCGGCGTCACCACACTTGGCTGGCTTCTACATAGCCCTGATTTCAACCCTATTGAACATCTGTAGAATGAATTGGAGCGTTAGGTAAGGTCAAGGGACGTCCATTCTACACCAGTCCAGGACCTCATTACATGCCTACAGGAAGAATAGTCAAAATTTTCCATTAATCGCTATCGTACGCTTGTGGAGAGTATATTCCGTAGGATTGCTGCAGTCATAGCAGCAAAAGGAGGTATTACGTCTTACTCAGGTGAGCGACATGGCTCTTTGTTCCTCACACTATGCTGTCCGTTGACTTATTTCCAAGCAATTTATTTTCATTCATGAGATATGGCAGTTTTGCATATTTACATTTGATATGGCGCATCAATAACCTCAGATGCTGTTTAGCCATGAAAATTCAAAACAACAAGAACAATACCTCACCAAGTTTGGTGCAGAGCATGCTTTTTTATCATGATGTAAACAAAACACTAAGATTTGTTTTAAACTACTATCAAAATACAAGATTAGTAGTTCAATATAAAAATAATATCACAACTAAAATAACTCAAAACGAAGTTATGCAAGGATGTCCACTCACTATGCCTTTTTGTTTAAACATTTTCATCCAAGAACTCATCAAAGAAGCAACAGGAGGGAAAGTCATTGTAAAACTTATCACACATGTAAAACTGGACAACAAAATTTTACAAAAGGCATGCCCCCACCAGATTAATTTCCTCATGTCTTATACATTTCGAGATGTTGAACACGAATATGACAATGAAAATTAAAAATTGGCTATAGTGTGTTAGATATCCGCAATAGTTTCTTATATGATAGAGTAATGCGTAGTTATCACATATAATTACGTATTACTCTATACAAGCGGGTAAATTCCCGCTTCTACGTCCGGTATCGCTTTGCCTGTCGCTTGTGTAATGCTCAGGATCATGTCGAGCGAGTGTTCAACAGTAATCAGCCAACATAGAAGTGGACCACTCTCCCTGGTATTGCAGGCAAGTTTGTGATACAAAGTCTTCAACCCGTTCCTTGCAGATTTTTGCGCTGCCATTTTCGAGTAAGTTAGTTGACACCAGACGAAACGCATCCCAAGATTTCTTTCTCATCACTCGGTAATAGGTTGTCGAACATCTCGTCAATGAAGAGCTCTCGTATCTGAGGATCTATAAAAACTCCCTCTTTAATTTTTCGCTTCGTTGATTCGAGGGAATTTGTCAGCTAGGTGTTTGAAAGTTAATCCAGTCCGGTCTATGACTTTTGCGAAGTCTTTTACCATACCAAGTTTGATACGTTAGGGGCTTTAGCAGAATTTTGTGAGTTTCTGCCAGTGCTGGGTGTTGCACATTCTTCTCTCTGATCATCAGAGATTTTCTCGCAGGCCATTCTCTCTTTACATAGTGCAAAGTCCTTGTTCGACTGTCCTATTCACAAAAAAAGCAGTACTTTTGTATATTCCAACACAGACATTATCTACAAGTCATCAGAGAGATGCCAGCGGTACTTGTATTGAAGACAGTCCAACAGCTGTGCTAGGTTGCCGTATTTTTCTTTCATGTAGAGAGAGCGTGTTTGGCTGTAACAGATGGAAGCTGGTTTCCATTATGCAGAAACACCGTCTTGAGAATTTCGACGAGTCTATGGTCGTTATTCATATGGGTCATGTTTGATTTAAAGGGCATTCATCAGGCCATCTACATCGTAGTAGAACAGGATTATCTTCCTTTTGGAAGTGATATGCAAACTGCTCATGACGAGTGCAAAACGAAGTCATTGGGATATTTTCCTTGCGAATATTCCATTGTCTTGATCCCAGTAACTCAGTTTTGGACTTGGACATCGCCAGATTCTGAAAAGATGGTTTAGTTCTTCTTGTGTGAGAATGTGTAACGCAGATGACGCACCGTGGCCGACATATGGATCATCATTAGACGCCGAAGGCTCAGAAGAACCCGACTTCGGTTCCCCTCCATCGTCTGAATCGATGGAAAATTCTTTAGGAGAGTTGGTAACGGGAATTCCTTCGCTGTGCGGAACTTATCGGAGAGCAGATGATGTATTCGGGTACGCTACTCATCATTGAATGCCTCCCGAAACAGGTGGTACCATGCAGAAGTAGCAGTCATTTGCATGATTGCTTGGCTCTCTCCAAACCATGGTAACAGCAACAGATTGACACTTTAACCACCTTTCAGCCACTTAGGAAGATTTATACATATATTGGAGCATCCGTGTCTGGCCCAGGCCTTGTCCTTCCCACGACCTTACAATCTAAATAAAGCTGATACGCCTTTTTCACTAACGGAGTGATGGGCTTTTTCTGGGCTGCAAACATCACTTCTCCGCAAATGTAACAAAAGTTATTCGCACTATTAACATAAGAACGAGGCATCACTGCTGCTGTATTTACACTGCAGGGATGATTTGTGTAATACTTATGAGACAGGAGTAAATGGGAGTGTAGTCTAGAAAATCGCACGAACACTTGCCCACCCTACGATACTTCACTTTGTATTAATGATTGCATCATCGCACGACAGGTTACCAAATGATACCCCATATACGCAATGCGGACTAAGTCTCTCCTAATCAAGAGCCAATCGACAGATTTTATTGTCATTTTCGTGTCGAGCACTTAAAAATTAGTAAAGAATCGCTATTTTCATTTCAGAGGCAAATTGTGTGTTGTCCAGTGTAATATACGCAGATGATGTAGTAATTATAAGAGATGATGAATCAAATCTCCTATACATCTTGCAGAATTCCAAGAAACCTGTAGAAATTATAATATGATTATGGATTCGACTAAATCAATCATAATGAATATTCGAAGACATTGGGAAGATATACAAATAACACTCAATCAGGAACCCATAAAACAAATTAAGGTTGTAATTACTTGAAAACCTTAATTTGCTTTATGTTTAATTTGCTTTATGCTTAATTTGTTTTATTGTCGAAAATAACATTTCGACAATAAAACACACACACTTTCCGTAGCATGGTAAATGATGAATAAAATTATTAAAGTTTGGAATAATAACGAAATTCCTTCAAATCTAAAAATCAAATTATACGAAAGTATAAGAAATCCCTACGAGTAAGAACCTTAGACCTTAAGAAAGAAGCGGAAAGGAAATTGTTAGTTTTTGGAATGAAATGCTTCAGGAAAATAAACAGACTCATCGGACAGAACATAAGACAAATGCACAAGTGCTGCAAGATTTGAATATCCCTAACTCAGCAATAATTAACATAGTTAAAAAGCGTCTGCTTCGTTGGTTTCACCATACTGTATGAACTGAATCGGACTGACTACCTTGTCTGGTATTTTGAGGACAGTATGGAGGGTTCAAGAACCAGGGGAGGACTAAGATTAACACGGCATAAAGCTAGTCAAGCTGAATTGGACTTTGAAAGCTTTTGATCTTTTTAGATTTTGTAAAGCTGAACTCTCTATAGCTTTAAAAAAACTATAGAGAGTTCAGCGTTAAGGTTGACGATACACTCTCCACCAAAAATATGCGAGATTATTATTACGAAATAGGCTGTTTACTGATATACGATATCATTAAACGTTTTTCAACTGTGTCTAAGTATTATTAATAGAGAATAAATAACGCACAATTAGCTCCTCATAATCACAATAGGGAGTTCATTTAGACTAAAATCTAGGTTTTATTCTGAAGAAACTCTGAAATCAAACAATAAATGGTGTTTGATTTTTTTTCGAACTTTTAAAGTTTCGTTTTAAAATATTAAAAATTCAAAAAAATATTAAAAGAACATTCTATTTTTATTTTAAACTCTTTTATATATTTTAATTATATTAATTTTCTAAAAATTGTATGATTTGAGATATGATATATAATATAGAGGAGGTTCACTTTTACTGTTACATGCGCGAGAGCAATTTTAAATTAGTGTGAATAATACGGTAGAGATTTATAAAACTGTTTTCAGAAAAACGTGGAGGATGATGCAGGATATACATATGAGAAATGAATGTACTTGAAAGTTATGCTTATCTTTGACAGTCGACAATAACGCTTTCTTTCTACAATAGACTCTAATTAAGGGTACCTATCCGTTCAAATTGTGCTATTAAATTTTGTATTTCTTCAGATTTAGACAAAATTAAAGAAATTGCATTTGTTTTGCTAAAAATGAAATTCGTATGTGGGACAACATATCGTAGTTTCCAAACAGGACGAAGATGAAAAACAATTTAACACGAAATCACACACATATATATATATATATATATATATATATATATATATATATATATATATATATAGCATTTCAGTAATGATAAATTGATTGTGAAAAGCGTTAGCAGATTGCGATGCAACTCACATGTTAAATATAGCATTTCAGTAATGATAAATTGATTGTGAAAAGCGTTAGCAGATTGCGATGCAACTCACATGTTAAACAGAATTCACGCAGCAACGAGAAACGGAAATCGCAATTCATATATATGTATGAATTACTTAACGTTACACATCACGATAACTGAAATTATCAATTGAAGTTACTGAAAACAAAAAAAGGTGTTTGATATAATTCTAAATTTCTGAAATATTATTGAGAAATTTTAAATTTTATAAAATTACAGCAATTATTTTTATTTTTAAAAATATATTATATACACATTCATGAAAAATATTTCAATAATATCTCATAAACATTTGAATATAAAAATGATGGCATAGTTGTGAGGAAAAGGGTTGACTTTAAGTTTATTAAAAAGGCCAACTTGGTTGACTAATTTGTTTTTAGTTGTCGAGAATATAAATTACCCTCCGAAATTTGAAAACACTAGTCGCAATTCAGTGTGTAATATAATTAAACCCATTTTTTTAAAACTTTTTAAATGTTGCAATATATAATCACAAACAACCTTATATTTAGTTATTAGCAGATATTCGTTTCATAATTAGAAGAAACATTATCAAGCTAAAACTAAGTATGATAAAAGGCCACGTATGAATTTGTAACATACTCCAAACTATACTTTGTTTTAAATTGGTCTAACTGACCGATTTAAAATAAATTATTTAATGAATTCAGTAATCATATTTTTTCACATTTACTGCAACTTGCTTTTTCGATACGCTCAAGATCCCCAAATGCAGACTGGGTTATGCCACACTCCTTTTCTATTCACTGACATCCGAAGCAATCGATTTAAATATTATCTGAATAGGACATCCAGTACGTTTATAACTGCAACTATAATTGTACTTCAGATAATATCCAAATGGAAGGGATACATACATACACATATGTATGTAAGTATTGCATTTTTATCGATGTATGAACGTTTTAAGAGTGCATAGCACATCAATGCTCATCTTTATTGATCTAATGCAATTAATTGTAGAATAACTTTGAATATTTTAATTTATCAATTAACTGTAAACAAATTTTTTGCGCAGAGTGGGGGACAGTGTGTTAGTTTTAAGATACTATATATTAGAAAACAATAATGAAGGAAAATGATATACAGTAATTGGTTGGTATATTAGAATTACTCAAAGATATAAACTTTCGAAGACGAGGAATACCTCCCCTGACCACAATACTGTTTGTCATTGTAAATATGGACAAAACGTTATAACTTTATCGAAAATTATATATTAAATGTTGTCTATATTAGATATAAAACTTACCTACCACGTCAGATCACACTGTACGCACGCAAAACATATGAAACTCAGAAGACGAAAACAGCAACAGATGACAACTGAATTGGATTGATTGACACAATAACCAATCACAGCCTCTAAGTGCACAGAGCACGCCTTCTGAGTAGTTTACAACTACTAGGCTAAGAATTTGACTCGCTGCGCCATCTGTACATCTTTTCGAAGGGCTCAAAGGTGCATGCATTTTGAACGCACACCCGGGCTATTAATCGAATGTGATGCAATGTTTATTCGTCAAAAAGTGTCCTATTCATGAAGCATTACATATTGTGTTTACTTTTAGGAATATCACGCAAAGTCTGAAAACAGCAATTAGGGGAGTCTTTAACGGGAAAAAATGCAAAAATATAAAAACCACCGAACATTAGCCGAACCACTGTAGTCTTCAGTGGTGTAAGGAGCTTGTACAGTGGGATGTGGAAGCTTGGAAAGTAGTGTTATGGAGCTACGAATCACGCTACACCCCTCAAATGTCTCTTACCATAGTTCGTATCTCTAACTTAAATTCGGAGGTGGCGGTGGGTCCTGCTTTTTTTTCTGGTTTGCTCTCTTTATGCTGCCACGAACAATAAACCTCGAGAGGTATCTGAACATTCTGAACAATGCAATGATTTCCACTTTGTAGGATTTCTACGGAAGTGTCCAGTATCTCTTTCAGCAAGGCAATTCACCGGGTCATCAGACTGTTACTGTAGCTGCGTAGTTTGTTGACATGACCATCACTACACTTGGCTCTCCTCCACAGTCCTGATGTAAATCCTATTGAACATCTGTGGGATGAACTGGAGCATCGGGTGAGATCAAGGAACGTTCGCCCCACAACAGTCCAGGACCTTATTACATGCCTACAGGAATAATGGTCCAAATTTCCCATTGATCACTATCGCACGCTTATGGAAAGTATGCCCCGTAGGAGTGTTGCAGTCATCGCAGCGAGAGAAAGAAGGTCCTACATCTGGTTAAAGTGGGCCGCTATGGCTGTTTGTTTCTCACACTATGGTGTTCGTTGAAATATATACATTCTGTCACAATATCCTGTTAACATTTGATAAGCTGGATATCTTGAGAGAGAGCGTCTTCCTTTCACCATAGATGATCTTATTTCCTCAATCTTCGCTTTAGATGACGCAATGAACCTGAAGTTTTGTAGGATGTGGTTTGATTTAAAAAGTTTAGTAAGAAGTGCGAGAAGTAATCTAGAGAAGTACTCTTAAAAAGTAAGAAGTGCATTTCTCGACACTCAGATGTGTAGGATAATGTAATCGAATGTTTATATTTGTCTTTAGTGATCGTTCATGTTGGTTGGAGAACAATAATTTCTTTTTCTGAATTGCAGTTTTGACAAAATTGTTGGAAAACAACATATTAATTTCTTCTTTCTTTTTTCTCGTATCATCTTTCATTATACATGTATGAATAATTTGAGGTTGTCATAGTTCCTAACTTTTATTGTGGATGATGAAAACTCTGTATTGCTAACGAAAACTTCAAAAAACTGAAGTTTTTCGAAGTTTTCGAAAATAATGTCAGCGGTTTCCTTTATAGCCTTGAGTATAAACTAAAATTTTGGATGGCGACTCTTTAGGAAACCGCAGACATTATTTCAGCTTTTAGGGCACAACATTATCTGCATACAACCACCCCTACGTGTTGTTTAAAAGCGGTTTGTGGTAAAGCGTTCTCTTCCCAATTTTCCATGTTTACATTAGTAAATGGAGGCGACAAAGGCGAGCCCTCAAAACCATATTTTGTATAAAATGTGCTTTCCAAGTGAAGAAGAATGATTGTATGAAATATTGTAGCACCTTTTTGGTACTGCGGAAATAGGACAATGATGGTCTTTTTATTCGGAATAATTGAAATAACAACGCTACGTCTAAATTGACTAAAACGAATCCGTCACATTAAAGGCTAATTTTGACATTTGATTTTTTTTCTACACAACGTGTTTTTGCTTTTTTAAGAACGATAGTGAATGTCCAATGGAGTTCTTCAGAACACTTGTGCTGAGAGCTGTAATAGGACACTAAGGAATTCTAAATTTACGGATCTCTATACAATTTAATGATGAAACACTCACTAAACATTTATCTCAGGACAAATGCCAAAAACAGTAGATTTTTAAGGATGTTAGAAAGAGAATCTCTTACAAATTGAGTGATAACAAGGATATAATTGTATTCATAGTAAAATAAACGTGCAGTTATCATGAACACCGTGATTATAAAATCTTCAATATTCTAACTGAACGGGCATTAAGAAATACACAGATCCTATTTTATCTTCATCCTATCCTATCAGTGATCCTAATAGGCACTTAAGCGCCCACGACCTTCCAACTATTCTTGGACTTCACAATCTTAACTCGAGAATAAGTAGATTAGCCCTATTGCTCCAGGTGTGTTCCTTGTCTGTAAATGCGTGTGTGTTTACGGGGCCGATAGGGGACGAAAAACCTGAGTTTCAGGGATTTTATCATTAAAACAAGAACAAATATCATATTTTCCTCAAAATATCCCAGCTTGAACAAGACTGTTTTTCTCAGTTTATTCTAATCTGAAGATGGATAGGATAGGAGCGGAAGGGTCTGTTGCTAATGACACTAGATATCTTGAATCCAGCTAGAGTTGAGACTTATGATTGCAATACTAGTAACAGTTTTTCATATGGCAGTGAACCTGAAGCCATCTGGTGTGAGGTAGAGTTGAACAAGATCCACTACATAGTGGGGAGTTATTGAAGACCTGGTGGATTGGTTTCCAGTGAAAACGAAATGCATTACTAAATAAAGATAATAGGTGAGAAACGAGTAATGATAATGAACGACATTAATTATCTGAACATTGAGTGTGTGGTTGTGAAATGTCATGAGAAGAATGAAGAGCTGTTGAAGTACAACTTACGTACGCAGTATGTGACAGAAGGAACTCGAAGTCAAAGAGTGTTAGTTTGATTTTAGTGTCAGAGGGCGTTTCAGTTAAAGACGTAACTATTTTGCCTCCACTTGGTGACAGTGATCATGCGGCATTCATTTGGGAAGTGGCTAAGGCTGTAAATGCTCCATTCAGAAAAGCTAACATGTTGAATTACATGGTAAGAAATTATCACAATCCGAAGAGTGTGTTGGGTTCTGGGCTACGGTATCAATTGTTGGATGGGAACGATATCAACAGTGTATGTGAAGTGTTTAAAAATATATAAATAATGCAATATTAGAATGTGTCCCTAGAGTTCAGAGAATAAATATAGTAGGATTGAAACGGATGTGTAATTTTATTTAGAGATTCGTAAGAAAAAGATGATGGGGAAGCAATACCGTGTGCATAAGGTGATGTGAGTTATAATTATAAGCAGCAGGCCAGAAGAAACACAAGTGTTGTACGCAAGCTAAATCTGAGAATGAAAACAATTTGGCTTTGCAAGTTAAAGACAACCCAAAAGTATTTTATCATTATGTCGAAAGTAAAAGAAATAATGGATGTCAAAGAATAACTCTTCTGAATGCAGATGGTTTTAGGGTGATAGATGCAGTAGACGTTGTTCAACTAATGAACAGCAGTTTGCTAAAAGCTGGTGTATGCAGCATTCAATTCACTGCTACCTGTTCACTGGTTGAAGAAACTCCAGTGTATGAGGACGATGTATTAGAGCTGTTGCACAAATTGAATAAGAATTCAGCAATAGGGACTGATGGGATATCAGAACGTGTGCTAAAAGAGTGTTCATCTGAACTGGCTTGTGCAACGGGTTGAAGTATAGTAGGTTTATTATCTTGAATTTTAAAGTTTAATTATTAGAGATTTTAATTGATTCTATTGACTTATTTCATTAAATATACGATGATATTTTGAATTTGTTAAATGATGTATATGACTTGATTATAAACCCGATAATACGTAAAATAGAATTCCAACTAGTATAATTTTAGTCATCCAAATGAACTCAGCTGAATTTTGCCTAATCATACTGAAATGAAGACGTAATGGAAGGGAATCCCGATCTTTAGATCACATGGTTCAACCATTTTAGACCAAAATTGTAACATGGCTTATTATTATTATAATTTAAGATTTCATGACAAGTTTTGCACAACTTCTGAATGAAATGGAGGAGAGAATTGTAACAGATGGTGAAAAAAGAAAAATGTTTCAAACAACGATAGAGATCACATCATTCAACGTGTTTTGGATTACTTCGTGTAATAATTAGTGGATATCCTATAGAAACATTTCTTATACAAAAACGTTAGCCTCATTCGGAGGAAGTAGGAGGTCACTTCCACCTTCCATTCTCAAATATTACATGTAATAAGTAAATATACTTAAAAGATCTAGATTACCTTTAGTGACATCTAATCTCACTAAATTTGGCGCATCGCCTAATTTTATCATAAAAAAACGCGTTTTAATTACAGTTGGTGACCTACTCCTGGGTTTAGCCCCACACATTGTTCTAATTTTATAAATTAGTGTATGTAAGAAAGAAGCAATGATTTATGGATATATTAGGATTACTAAGCAATTAAAATTGGTAATTAATTAATATGTCAAAATTAGCAATATTATTTGAATTATTAAAATATTTCATTTGTTTATAAGAAGAACACTTTTTATGTTCATTGTGCAGTACGGAATTGATAACCAGTCGATGGTTTAGGCTTTGCACGCCGATTACTAAGAGAAATTAACCAAAACTGTAAAGTGAAATTACTAACAACACGAACGTGAACGCAGATATTTAACACTCGGGAGGTCGCGGTGGTAATTTTGCAGCGCAGGACGCGGTATATCTGAGAAATAACATTCATTACTCGTATGTGATAAAATGCAAAAAAAATAAAAATAAAGAACAAACACAGCAAATATAATTAATTCATATGGTACAAATTAAAGTGAATATTGAATCCAACATTATTTCATAGCCGAATATAGAAACTACAAGAGTTTCGTGCCGAATATATAGAAACTAAAAGTTTCGGCGGAAGCAAGCATAAGTAGTGTAACGTTGGGCAACTCATAGCAAAGGTGGAGCATGCTAGAGACCACTTTCCTTAGTATTTTCCATAAATGTAAAGCACATCTCCTAGGATCTAGAGGATATGTAGGATAAAAATAAGCCTTTGGATCTCTATTTCAGTAATACATGATGGTTTATTCATTTTTCAGTTACAATCTAGAAATTATTGTACAAAAAATTAAAAAAATAAAATAAACTATACTATATAGACATCGGAGCTCGGGATATCTCTCAGATAATACAATTTACTGTAAAATATCACAAACCTTTACAAAAAAACTGTTCAACCAAATTGATGGCAAAAAAAAAAGAAAACAGTGCGGAATATCACTCGTAACATACGCACACGCAGCTAGTCATGACCTTCAATATACAATAAAATATCTATGTCAATTAGCAAGTATCTGTCAGATCTGCCGCGACCTCCGCAGGTCAAATATTACAAATCTTTGCATAACACGTGTTAAACCAAACTGACAGCAACAAAAGTGCGAAATAGTACTCGTAAGATACTCACTCGCAGCTACTCATGACCTTCAACCTATACAATAGATAGGTTAAAGAATATTCATGTTAACAATTAGCATGTATCTAATCAGATCAGATGCGACCCGATCCCCAAATTAAACATTATAGTTTGTTATGTATGCTGTTGTGTTAATTTAACCCTAGTGTTTATTTAACACTCGGGAGGTCACATGTGATCTGACAGATAAATGTTAATTGTTAATATGAATATTCTTTAACCTATCTATTGTATAGGTTGAAGTTCATGAGTAGCTGTGCATTCATATGTTACGAGTGATATTCCGCACGTTTTTTTTTTATGTCAGTTTGGTTTAACACATGTTATGTAAAGGTTTATGATGTTTGACAGTAAATGTTATCTGAGAGATACCGCGACCTCCGATGTCAGTATAGTATAGTTTAGTTGTTGTTTTTTATTCTTTGTTCAATAATTTCTAGATTGTAACTGAAAATAAATAAACTATCATGTATTACTGAAATAGAGAGCCAAAAGCTTATTTTTATTATACGTATCCTCTAGGAGATGTGCTTTACATTTATGGAAAATACTGAAGAAAGTGCTCTGAAGCTTGCTCCTCCTTTGCTACGAGTTGCCCAAAGTTGCACTACTTATGCTTGCGTCCGCCGAAACTTTTAGTTTCTATATTTTCGGCACGAAACTCTTGAAATAATATTGAAATAATGTTGGATTCAATATTTATCATACATATCCTCTAGGAGATGTACTTTACATTTATGGAAAATACTAAGGAGTGTGGTCTGTAGCTTGCTCCACCTTCACTCCGAGTTGCCCAGTATGGCACTACTTATGCTTACATCCGCCGAAACGTTTAGTTTCTATATATATATATATTCGGCGCGAAACTCTTGTAGTTTCTATATTCGGCTATAAAATAATATTGGATTCAATATTCACTTAATTTGTATCGTCATGTATTATATTTGTAGTGTTTGTTCTTTATTTGTTTTGCATTTAACACATACTAGTAATGAATGTTATCTCTCAGATATAACACGTCCTACCGAGTGTTAATAAGTGCATCGATCAGCTGCTGAAATAAATGTTAGGTTCTATGCATCATCAGTAAGCAACAGTAGTCAAGCAGTTTATGAAATTAATAGATAATAGATATATATATATATTACATTACAACCGTAATCTGAGTATCTGATATTACGTTTGTTATGAACTGGTGTGTCTTTATACTGCATAACCTCACTCGAGGAAGCTTCAATATTGTTACATTTACAGTCAATTAAATGAATTTCTAATATTGATATATGTGAGAAGCAAATATCACATCAAACTAACAAATGATTGTTGAATTCGATGAAGGACTTTGATGAACAGACCAAAATGACATTTTTGAAAATACTCAGATTTTCCGTCTTCGCTTCAGCTATTTCAATAAAGCCAAATTAAAATTTTGACATCTTTGTCTTAAAAGAGTTTTCTTCATCCTTTGTAATTCTGTGGAATCCTCTTAATTCTTCATTTTTCAAACCTGTCAAATATTGTTTTAAAAGAAAGCTACATTTTAAGCCATCGAGCATAGGTGTTTTTAATGAGCTAAAAACCATACAATGGAAATCTGCTAAATGTAGTGGAAAATAGGTTAAACTAGTAACTATCCAAAACAGTCTTTTATCTTCAGTTTATACAACCGAACTTGTATCAACTGTGGATATTCTTCTTCTCCCGTAGTCCTAAATGAACCGTTGGGTCATTCATGGCGGCTGGTGATGCTCTTTGCTAGCCTCCTCCAGTCGTCTCGGTCTCTTGTTCTTGATGTAATTTGAGAAAGGGAAGAATGTGTTCATTTTTTGATGTTATCAGTCCATTTTAATCGAGGTCGGCCCCCAATCCTTGATCCCGGAATGATTCCTTGTAGTGCTTGCTTTGGAATGCCATTAGCCCTCTTCACATGTCCGAACCATTTCATCTGTCTTCTTCTGATGACGGACAGAATATTTTCCCTTTTTCTCCCATCTATTGAATCAATCAGTTTTCGAACATTTTCATTGGTTTCGTGAGCGGTATAGAGAATTCTCAAAAGTCTTCTGTAAGTTTTCATTTCGAAAGACAGGAGTCTCCTCTCATTTTCCTTCAATAAAGTCCAGGTCTCACAACCATACAAGAGGACAGAGTTCACCAATGTGTCAATTAGTCTTAGTCTGGTTGTGATTGCTATTCTGTTATCTCTCCACAATGGTTTTAACTTCTGTAAGGCCACGGTTGCCTTAGCAATTCGGCATTTAATGTCGATTTTTGAACGACCATCTTGACTCAACGTGCTTCCTAGATAAGTGAACTGCTTTGAATTCTCAATTTGCTTATTTCCAATTTGTATATTTAAGAATTCAATGTCTGATTTTGAGGTTATCATTGTTTTTGATTTTTGTAGGTTTATGTATAATCCATATTTTTTTAATATTCCGAAAACACGGCTGGTTATCTCTTGTAATTCTTCTTCACTTTCTGCCATAATATCGATATCGCCAGCAAAACGTAAGTTTTTTATTCTTAGTCCGCCAACTACTATTCCAGTGTCATATTCATAAAGAGCTTCATCTATGATATATTCCAGAAAACAATTAAAAAGAAGAGGGGACAAGATGCATCCCTGTCTTACCCCCGCCGTTCTGTCCGGAACGGTTCACTGTTGTAATTTTTAATTTCAATTCTCATATCAGATGAGGAATAAAGAGATTTAATAATCCTAATGATTTTGTTGTCAATACCATAATGTTCTAAAATTTTCCATAATGCCTCGTGCCATATTCATTCAAAAGCTTTTTGAAAGTCTAAAGCGTTGTGACAGATTATTTTGTTATGTTCTATGTATTTTTCACCTAATATGTGTATTGTAAAAATATGGTCAATTGTACTTCTGGACTTCCGGAAACCTGCTTGTACATCTGATAGTCTGCTTTCTATTTTCTTTTCGATTCTTGACAATAGTATTTTTAACAGGCTTTTTGCTGGGATGACTAATAAGGCTCTATAGTTGCTACATTTATTGCTGTTTCCCTTTTAAGGAATAGGTATAAAGACAGAAGTCCGCCAGTCAGAAGGCCAAGTCACTGTGTTCCATACGTCCTGGAATAAATTTAGCAAGGTGTCTATGACGATGTCGCCTCCTTCGCGTATCAGTTCCACTGTGACATCATCACTTCCCTGTGATTTTCTTATTTTTGAGGAGCTAACTGCTGCAATAACTTTTTTTAATATCGGGTAATCTCTTTCCTCCGATCTTCCTGACAAAATCCCTTCCAATATATCATCAGTCAGTTAAGGGTCCTTTTGAAAAAGCTTGGTTACATAACATTTCCATCTATCAACTATTTTCTGGTTATCTGTGATAGGACTTCCATCTTCATCTTCTGTGCTCCAATTAATTGCGGTAAAAGGTTTAGTTAACTTATTGATAATTTGAAAAGCAATTTAGAATTATTTTTATTTAAGTTCTCTTCTATATTTTTGCATTCATCCAATATCCATAAGTTTCTAGCATGTTTGATTTCTTTTTTAATAATTTTAGTAATATTTTTATACTGTTCTCTATTATCACCGCTATCAATATGAGATTTCAAATATTTTCTTTAGTCGCATAGGTGCAAAATATTTTTTGTTATCCATGGTTTATTTATTTTCCTTTTGTATCCAAGGATTTCTTCAGCTGTCTCAGTAATCTTTTGTAAGAAGTATTTGGTTTTAGATTCGATACTATTATATTTCTTGAAGCTTGTATCAAAAATTTGTTTTAATTTATATTTATATAGTATATTTATTTGGGGATTTTTTAATTTTTCTATATTATATCTTTTACGAGTTGATTTTGTAGGTAATCTTTCCCTCATTTTCATATTCACAGTTGCGATGACCAAGTTGTGGTCGCTGCCAATGTCGGCTCCAGAAAATGATCTGGTTCTCGTGAGGTTGATGGAGTTTTTAAATTTTATGCTTACAAGGATAAAGTCAATTTGGTTGTGATCAGGGGAAGTCCATGTCCATCTTCTGGAAGGTTTATGGGGAAATAGAGTGTTAGTAATTGTAAGTTCACTTTGTGAGGCAAAATTGATCAATTCAAAACCTCTTTCGTTTGTCTCCCCATAGCTATACGGTCCGACAAATGGGAGATAATCCTTGCCGATGTCTGTTCCAATTTCGGCATTCCAATCGCCCTGTACAATCAAAAGGTCTTTTCTATTCGCTCTGGTGATTATTGCATTAAGTTGACCATAAAACTCCTCTACTTCGGAGTCTTTGTGAACTGTGGCTGGGGCATAGACCTGTATGATGGTGATATTGAGTGGTTTTCCTCTGAGGTGGACTAGAGCAATTCTGCTATTGATAGGGTTGAATTCCATGACAGAATTTCGTGATGATTTGTGTATCAAAAACCCGACACCTTCTTATCCAAACAACTGTCGATATGGCGTAATATTATTCACAATGCTTGTTAAATAATAAATAATAGTCCTTATAAGGACTGGCTTAAAGGGACGAAGAAAGAATGCTTTTCATCTTCCCCGTTATCTGTAGAGGGCAGTGTATGGATAAGGTGTTATTGAGCTATTAAAGCTCTGATCATGGCAGGAGGATAACATCAATAGCCGAGCCTCAGTTAGAACTTCATTGGCGCCATCCATTACCCTCCAAGGGTATTATTGGATTGAATGAATCAATCACCGACTATGTAAGTAAAGGTGAAATCTCAAAAATACGGACGATCTCTAGGCCACTCCATAGTGGGCGAAAGACCGTCGTAATCTCAGCGTTGGTTCCACTCAGTGACGGGCTCCCCGACCACTGAGCAGAATCGCTCATATTCCGAGGAAAATAATTCACCGGCAAGCACCCCTCAGCGGGCCGTGCCGGAGAACACTTATCCCGGAGACTCAAAGTGCTCCCTTAGGGCAAAACCTAAGGAGCGAACTCATTTACCCAGGATAACAGCAACAGCCGACCTCAGTTAAACTTCATTGGTTCAGCATTGCCATCCGTTACCCTATATATATATGGGCATCTCATATAAAATCAATCACTGTATGTGTAAGTAAAGGTGATATCTCAAAAATATCGGACGATCTCTAGGCCACTCATTCGTGGGCGAAAGACCGTCCAAATCTCAGCGTTGGTTCTACTCAGTGAAACTCGAGTACCGAGCAGAACCGCTCATTCCGAAGGAAATAATTCACCGGCAAGTACCCCTCAGCGGGCCGTGCCGGAGAACACTTTCCCCGGTAACTCAAAGTGCTCCCTTAGGGCAAAACCTAAGAGAGCGAACTCATTTACCCAGGATAACAGCAACAGCCGAACCTCAGTTAAACCTCACTGGTTCAGCATTGCATTCCGTTACCCTACATGGGCATCTCATATAAAATCAATCACTGCATCTCACAGTCTATTGATTAATAGACTGTGATAAATATTTAATATTTTATGTTAAATATTTAATATTTAATAAATATTTAATATTTAATAAATATTTAACATAATAAATAATTACTTAATTACTTCTCTTATCAAATAAATTAATAAATGAAGTATAAAAATAAAAGGTGTACTAATATAATTTGTGTTTTCTAGTTTTGCTTTCTAGTTTTAAAATTTTATTAAAATATTTTCTTTCTATTTTTATTTTTAACGCATAGTTTTAAATATCTTAGTTTGTTTTATTGCTTTACAAGTTAATGCAAATTGTCTAACCCTTTGGTAGTGGAATAACACATTGATACAAACAGAAGCATACACATAGATTCAGACGTGAACTTCTTATCGATCCGTGCTTCATATCGAGAGTGTAAAAAAAGTTTTGTTTGATAGTTTGAGGCGGAGGGCTCTCATATTTTACAGGACATTTTTACTTGTATCCGAATAATTCAACATTTTAACTGATTTATAAATAGAACACAGCAGATCGTAAAAAAAGATTGATTGATTTCAATGGTGTGTGTTCCATGTTCAAAAAATAATTAAACTCGCCGACATAAAACCTTAACAATTTCAAAATTTTAGCTAGTCTTAATTTATCATTAGAAAAGTAATTTACAAGGTAAGGCAATTAGAAGATTGTGTGAAACACGACAAAGATTGAACTCAGTAAGATAGACATGTATGATTTAGTCTCAGCGTCTTTCCTTTAAGATAGAAGAAGAAAGCCTTAATTATTTCCATTTGAAACCACATCCGCCAACTCGAACAGTACGTAAATACTCGTAAGTGGCTATTATTGATATATATTTTGACAATATTTTATCATAACGTTTCAACAGAGTCAATCATGTAAATTTTCTAAATATGTGTGCATTTATTTTAAGTTAAATATTTTAATATAGAATACGAACTTCGGAAAACGATATAGGCTGATATATCAATATGAAATTCACATATCAATACGAGAATAAATTTGTTGAAACTTTAGTGGTTGTTTGCAGTCTATGAAATACTATTTCCTCGAGAAAATAGCATCCTCAAATACATTTTGAAGCGATAGACGAAAATCGATATCCAGTTTCTTTTTATAATCTCAATTTTATGAACAAATTATATATACATTTAATTCTATTATTTCTTTATTTTCTGGGATAATTCATAAGGAATAAATGGATGAATCTTTTAAAATATGTTTACGTCATTTTCTTTCGCAAGTATTTATCTAAGAGATGAAGTGCTGTAAATAAATTTGCTCTTTGCATTTATTTTCAAATTTTATAACAAGAGTGCGCATTCTGAAACAATACAAAGCCTTAAATTTAGACTTTCTGCTTGTCTATCACATCTCTCAATTCGTACATGAATTGCGGGATCATCTACATCATGTCGTGATAGAGTTTACTGAAATATTAGAATCCTAATCATCTTTATATATTATCTAAAGTGAGTAAGCGGAGCTGTTTTCCTACTAAAAAATTTTATGGAAATCAGAGGGGGATGGGAAGTCTCTATTCTTAACGCTACTGAAAGCTGAATTCATTGTAATCGAGGATTTCGAATGCATCAAAGCAATAGTGCGGCATATAATTACCATTATTTTTGTTACCGTAAACTCTAGCACTTACTGTTGGCTAACACGGTGTGAGTTTAACAGTCCATTATTCTGAGGAGTAGGGTTAAAAGCAGGAAGAAGAACATCTCTTTGCTTTAGATCGTCTAATTCGTTTTTTATAAACGGATTATATCACTTTAGGTGCATGAGTTGTTTTGTTATTTTTAATTTAATTGTTTTTGTAATCATTTACATAATTGGGAAACATTTTTCCAGAGACTAAACATAACATTTTCTTAAAGACAATTTACGCCTCAGAGAGGCTGAAACAAGTCTCCTACAGAGAGTACAAACGAAGGCATTAAAATGTCATTAGGATTGTGGAATACATATTATGACATATTATGAAGACAGCTTAAGAATTTGTAGCCTGTAGACATCAAGAAACAAAAGAAAGAGGAGTGATATGATTGAGACCTACGAATTTATGACTGGATCATACCGGTGCCAGCAGATGAATTTTTTCACTTTATGGATTTATTTAAAAATTGTTATTTTAGTTGAAAGTTTTATTTGAAAATTGTATTTAAAGATACTAAACTAACATTTTTCTTAAACAATTTAAATTATTTTTATTTTTGAAATATTCTTTTAAAGATTTTAATTTTATTTCATTCATATAAAGTTCATTTATATAAGGTTTTTACTATATCAGTCCTGGTAATTGTATTACTACGATTATCAGGACACTGATATATTAAAAAGAAATATTTTGAAAATTTAAGTGTGAACCTTTCAGCGACCTTAGAAGGATCTAATTTATATTAATGCGAAAAAAATATCGACCTTTATGATCAGATTTTATACTTCCTTCAGGGTTTTTTTTTGTGAGGATTCATAATACTCATATTTATGCAGTTCTTTTCGTTATTTAGTCTAAATAAGAAATTCCTTAAAGACGCCTTAAATAAAATGGTTTTATAATGAGCGTCTCTATCGCATGCTGATAGTTAAATGTTTGAAAACAGAATAAACATCTTGAAGGATTTACGTGGCGTCGAACGTCTTCATAAGAGTTATAATGAAATTTCGATAATTCTTAAATTATCAAAGAAAGAGACATTTCAGTGAGGCGAATTTTATAAAAAGTAGTAAATATTAATGATCCCACATTATTTCATATTTACGACACTGTTTTACCGCCATACGTAGAAACGTATGGCGGTAAAACAGTGTCGAGGCTTTTTTTGAACTTCATTGCATGCATCATGATTTGGTCGTGTTCGTAGAAGTTCGCGAGGTATTTGGCGTCACGCATTGCCGGCACTAGATTTTTTAAGCCGAACTTCTCTTAGAGTGGTTCTTCCTCAACCTCGTCCTCAGAGTTGTAATAAACAAGCCTTCGAGTCCATCAAATTGTTGACGTTCTCTTGTAATTCCTCGAAACTGGGACTCCTTATTCTACTGGACTACTGCTTTGTTTCTACGACAGTTTTCTTGCTGTTTACCTGGAATGGTTCGTAGTTCGTTAGGACGGATGTCATGTGCAACGTGATGACACAAGTTTTCCTTTTACAGACTTGTCTTTAATGTTTTCAAGAGCGTGTTTTATTAGGAAGAGGAGCTTCGTCGTGCAGGCTTTTGCATCCACATCCTGTGTAGTGAGCTCTTTCTAAGAGCTCAGTACACAGGATACATAGAGTGTATCTTGACTTTCTGGAACCAACTTCTGCTGCTGAGCTGGCAACAAAAGTGGTTTTCGTGGTGGTGCTGCTACGGGGGGGGGTGCCTAAATCTGTAGTGAAGAACGACGCCCATAGCGGAAATCATACCAATATCCATAATAGACAAGTTTCTTTTGTGCTGGTCTTTCGATCCAAATGAACTGCGTATTCTCCATTTTTAACATCGCTTTATCACGTACTTGTTAAGTCTTGTATTTAGCAGAAAGAAAGATTTTGTTCGACACAGCTGCACTTCGTTTAGAGGCCACCAATTAGCATTCTGGTGGTTTAAAGATAATTACCAACATCCAAGTCGAGTGTGATTCGAACCCACAGCCAGTAAGTTGGGGAGCAGATTACGCTAATCACTCGGAAAGCCCAGGCCGGCGATATACATGTATTATTGATCAAATAAAAAGGAAAATAGATAATTATCTTTTTATAATTTAACATTTTACACATAATTTTCTAAAATCCTAAGCATAGCATATCTTATAAACTTTCTATTTCATAATAACATAACAAACTATGTCAATGAATTTTGAGAATGGCACCTTTACCATTTAAGCATAACAATGCTCTACGTGTACATAAATATGTAAGCACAAGTAGAATGCCACCACTTTGTACTGAATAAATTTTGTAATACATAATGATATTTCCTATCTTAACTATAACCATAACGGTACTGTTGCAAAGGGTGAAGCTTAACGCTTTTTATATTTCCCGTTAATCGGCAGGAAAAAATTACGAGCATTTAGCTCGTCCTTTGGGGGTGGGGGGAAGTTAAGTGATAATTATATACACAAAGATATTTCTTATCTTAACCATAGTAGAATGACTTTATGTCTTCTGTGCTTGTAGAAGTTATTTTTCGCTGTAATTTGCAGTTGTTGTAGCAGCTGATTAGAATTAGTAGACGCTTTATGAAAATAACTTTACTGCTACAGAACGAAGAAATGAGGAAGTGCCGGTGAATCTGATCATTTCTGACGAACCACGGAGCATTTAGTATACAGTAATTCGCAAAGAAATTGTTTTGCACTGACTGCAATTTTAGTATATATTAACATTTTGTATTGTCAATTTTGTATTTGTATAAGTCATGAAAATTTTAAAATGGTGTTTAGAGAGTACTTTATATTTTAAAAAATTTGTTCATTTTTTGAAATTTTTCTTAAACTATATTTATTATCTTTAATATTTAAATGTTTTAAATTTTAATTAATTTTATTAATTTTTTATTAAAGCAGAGATTACATCTATTTTGCTAAATGGCCATTATCCCTTTAATTATAAACTAATAATACACAAAAGCAGAATTGCAATACGTATTGGTTTGTGATACGAATTTGTGATCTGCGTATTTGCAACACTTTTAACCGCTGAGTATATCACATTATGACGTTGCAAAGGTATGAACTTGGAAACAGTTGAACGGCAATTCAGGTTATGCAAACAAAAAAAAAAGTTTCTGAAAGTTCCGTAGTTTTCGTAAAAGACAAAAGTGCTTACTCTTTGGGAAAAAAAAAAAAAAAAAAAAACATTCTCACTTTCAACCAACAGACGTAAATCAACTTCTCCTATCTGCAAATTGTTGTGATAGTTCATAATGATCGAATTAATACAATCAGTTGCTATTATTTTAATTAACAATAATTATTTGTGCGAATAATATCACTTTAAATGAAATGAAATGGCTACAATAGCTTTCATTAACCCAAACTGATATTGACAACGCATTCTGAATATGCTTAATAGATTACATTATGAAGCTGATTAATATGATTGTGCTATCGAACCCAATTTTGATTTGTATTAATCATTTTTGTAAAAGGAGAGATTGTGTTTACTGCTATTGAACAGTCAGGGCATCACTCAGCGTCAAGTGCGACAGTCGAGTATTGCACTTGTACTCGCACACTGGCGAGCGTATCTGTCGAGTCATCTTTACTTTGCCATATTCGCTATGCTGTTTGTTCGAGTACGACTAATTCGTGAACCTCTCATCCCCTCCGTCCTCTCCTACAAATGATTGTAAACTTATTAGTCTCATGTATGGGATGTGTTTACTGTTTTCAATTTTTTTATATTTTTCACATAATACGGAAACCTTTTTCTGTAGACATAACATGGATCTTTCTCAAAACTCTTTAGGCCTTAAGTAGCCTTAAGAAAGAGTTTCAGAGAGTTCCAGTGCTACTAGAATCGAACCAATAACATATTTTCTTCTACCACTCCACCATTATTGTGCAGAAACAATATTGCTACAAACATTTTAATTGCTGACGTGTCGTTTTAATCACTCTTCCACAGTCCGATTTAAGCTACTTTTAATACATTAGTATATATATATATATATATAAGCAGAAATTTCTGAACCGTAACTAAGGCGGAAGTGTTGACTGACTCCAACCGAAACCATTAAATTTTCTCATTGCCCATTTAGAATTTTTTTTTCCGGATAAGCGACTACTATGGCGACATGCTTTTAAATAAACGTTTTACTAAACTGAATATGAACCCATATGAATATGAAGTTTCATTTTATTTAGCAAAATATTTGTTCATTCCTCTCAAAATTCCTTTTTGCGATACCCTTTTAGGTCCCAAATTTCAATCGGTTCAAAACAATTCTCCATTACTATTTGTTAGCAATTTGAACGACATCACCACGACAGTAGGACAGCCATTGCTATCTAAATTGCAAATATTATTCCAGGAAATGATATTGTTTGTGAACATAACTGCAACCTAGTAATTTCATGATACTCGTAAGTAGCCAAGATACTACCTGTGTTTATAACTGCTATTAGAATTATAATTCGTATGCTGGCCAGAGGCGCGTCGACAATATGTGCAATGTGTGCAACGCACGCAGGCGCCTGGATAGTAAAGACGCCAAAGATTTCAGGCGAGGAGGAAATACTTTAAAAAAATATTATTCATTAATTATATCAAAATAAATTACATTTTTGTTTAAATTTTAATTATATTTTAATGATTTGTCTTAAACAAATTATTTATAATCACTTATTTGTTATTATTCCTTAAGATCTTATTTTATTCTGATCCTAGTTCTAACAAGTAGTTTAGCGTAAACAAGTAAAAACTTGAACTTGCGTAAGTTTACTGTTTACAGGATGACGCGCGTTTGAATTTGTTTAATCTTGTTCGCACTCGCATTTGCTTAAACATATATAAGAAAATCTGCTGCAGTATTTTAACTTTATTCTATATTCTGCTGTTATCAGCAGAATGTAGGTAACGTCTTGCAATGTACCTGAATCGTCATGAGAAAAATTTAAATCATTTGAACAATTACAAAAAATGGATAGAATTAATTACATCCTTAAAAAATAAAACGTGTATTGATCATTTGCAGCAAACAGTTTTAGATAATGAAAGGAAAGTTGGTATGAAGTTATAAAAAGAATAATATTTGTAGTACAGTTTTTAGGCAAAAAAATCTAACTCTTCGTAGTAAAAGTAATAAACTTTACGATCGCAACATTGGCAATTTTTTAAAATGCAGTGAGATGTTAGAAACGTTTGGTCCTTTTATATCGGAACAAACGCGACGTGTAGCTAATGATCCTGACTTTAATATTGGGAGTTTATTTTGCACTCGGTTAGACTCTAATAAATTTAATTTAATCCTTTATCCAAATGTAAGCAAACAAAGTTTGCGCCTGAAAATATCTTCAGGACTGAGGTAAGGTGGTACATCCCTTGGCAACTCGTAGCAAAGGTGGATCAAGCTTTCATCATCCTCATCAAGCCTCAGTATCTCCCATATTGCAAAGCACATCTCCTTGCGGACATGTATACTGCTATGCATTAAGCGAAAGGCACCCAGACCAGTTTCCCTTTGTTTAAGTGCGTGATACTTCTTCCAAAAACTCGTAAAATCCCCCGGATCACCCAATAATGAGCGACCCGTAGGAGTAGAAAGTCAGAAACTCAGTTGGCTCTACACCGTGGCAAGCTCCCCCACCACCGAGCAGAGCCGCTCATTTGCTCATCTGGTACGGTAGTAGCAACAGCTGTGCCTCAGTTAACTTCACAGGCTACAGCATTGCCATTTATTACCCTCCACCCAGGGTGGAGGGTAATAAATGGCAATGCTGTACCTCCACCATGCTTATACAATATTCTCGCTACTTCTAATTCTTCACGTAAATTCTATTTACGTGAAGAATTATTCATTTCAATAAGATCGTTTTATCAAATTTTGTCAGAAGAAATCATCTGATTTCTTTTGCCAAAACTGTATTTAAAACAGAATAATTGCAATATATAATTTCGATACATTTTTGCCCCTTCGTGTATCCGTAAATGTTCTGACTAATATATAAATAATGGAGAATGGACAAAAGTAGTATCAGAGGTCTAGGATATCTTGTGTCTGTCCCGAAGGATATAGAAAAGGAATCTAATGTGTGCTCACTCATATTACCGAAAAATATAAAAACTTTGAAGACTTTTGATATCAAATGGATCATGCAGACCATCAAAATTCGATTACACCATATCTTGTTGTGCATTGTTACAAGTGTCATGGTTTTAAAGTGGGTTCCATAGGAAATGAACAGCACATTACCTTTTTCTCCTCTCGCACATGAAATATAAATAAGTAAATTAATACTTTATATGAATATGAATATCAATATATAATAAGTACTTTAAAATTATAATACTATATTTATGCTTCTACATACTGTTCGGTTATGGTTACCATTTTATATATAATTCGTGTTATTTTATTATCTTGCTGTTTATTATTTCATTATTCATTATTTATTTATCTATCGATAATAGTGAAATTAATTAAATAGTATGTGCTCTGATAGATTTTGTAAACTGCAAGAGATATAATTTGTTAGATTACAATTTAAATCGAGTTAAGTGCATTTTATTAAGTCAGTGCATTAAACGGAATTACAAAAATAAATATATATTCAAAAACTGAGAACAAATATATTCAAACAAAATTTCATTAGCAAACATTTCCAGCAGAGGGCGTTGTTTTTTGTGGTTATGTTTCAATAATAAGCATAATAGAAACACGACACCATCTTATCCTCTCCTATTCTTTTCATCACATACTTCCGCTTCTTAATCTCAGTGAAGCAATTCGAGCCATACCTCACCCTCACTTTGAACACAATATCCTGAACTTTAAAGCCAACATTACCCTACATCTCTTTTTAATTTTAAGAAATGATAACTGCTCCCCCATCTTCCTTGTAGTTATCTATATTACTTACCCGACATTTCCGGTTGAAGAAACGTTCAGAAAACCAATTAAATAGAACAGAAAACTGTTTTTACTCCTGCTTTCAGGATTTTAGGTTTGACTCGTAAATTTCCAACTAATAACGCCCAGTATGAGTGTATCTTAGTGAAAGGGTTCGCTTTTATTTATGGTAATAATGAATCCATCATATCAGCCACTTTCCGTTAAGTTGGAAATATCAAATTGCTTATTTTTCGGGGTAGCTATTTGCAATTCTGTGTAATCTAATCAAATAAACAAACAAAGAAACGAAGAAAGCTCATTTCGATAATTGCGAAGGAAACCGTATTTTTTGAATGCGATGTTGTTTTGAAGAGTCTTATTTCTTTGGAATTTGATTAAAATTCTTCTAATTCTTCTATCCTAGATCTTTACATGACTCCTTTTAGAAATTATTTAAAAGAAAGGTTTGCCATTTGCGTTGTCGTCCCTCATGAAATGTGAATAGAAACACGAGGACATCTTTTGAAGATATTCTGCACTTCTATAAGCAATTAAGTTTTGTGTTGCTGAAAACACAAAAGAAACCTTCACTGAGTAGTCGCATATATTTTTATATGAAGCAGTAACGTCCTTTTCAGCTCCTGGGTAACGCTGTCAGTCTTTAAAGATTACTTACCATTGCAGTGTGACTTCAATATATTGAATGCGTATGCTGACACATTTCCTTCTTGTAATCACAAAAAATAAGAAGATATAATGTACAACTTTCAGGAATGCCCTGCTCATCACCATTAACATCATTTTTCATATAACAGAAGAACAGCGGCGTCAATTCCAAATGATATTCTGATTCCAATCTTATATTCAACCAAACATATACTTAACCCGCTAACAAATGTGTTAGAATATAGATTGATGTTTGTCTTGATAAACTCAAGGCGCCTGAGCATCTGAGCTACATTACGATGAAACAAATACCAAGAGCTGCCGTCTTTATCTGATCTTATTATTCCTTTTTATTTTTAAAAGTTCACATGCATGTATATATGCTCAATAGTGATTTATTAAGCAGTGGTAATCGCATATAACCATCTGTATATCAATTAATAACAATCACACTAATATTTCCTCATTCTTTTTTTAATATTTTTTAATGCAAGTTGCTTCTGTTCTTATTACATTTTAATCGTTCAACAGATGAGCCAGTATTATGAACAATTTATTAAAAAAAATCAGCTAACGCCTTTTTATTCCCGTATATACGAAGTAGGCGAGGCCGTTTTTAGCCCTATCTAACTTTTGGAGACTTAGTGGCAGTTCAATCTCCACATATACAGATGGCAGCCAATCAGAGATAGCTGGCCCAAGGCTATCACTAATTAAGCGGCACGCAGTGAAGAGAGACGGCTCATCAAGTAGCCATCTCGTAGTCCCTAACCCTAACACTCGTATTTAATGTCGGAAATAATGTGGGTTCTACGGTCGATTTTCTTGAGAGTACGAGATGAAAAACCCGAGTTTCCGGGAGAAAAAACCCGCTTGCCCGTTCCAGAGTTCAACTAACTCAGGAACCGGTCGAAAAAAGGCTTCGAAAAATTTTCTCTATTCGCCGACTAAACTCGAAATCAAGTGTTCCTTTGTGCAGCCAAGCGCCGTGGTATGCAAATGCCACATCCATTGAGATACACAAGCCAATCGAATGTACGTTATCCGCGTACGTTATCATTTATATCTTATGTCATTTCTTAATGACACCGAGAAAATTATTCTAGTAATAATTCCATAAATATTAATTAATTTATTTTGGGGGGTTTCCCCCTTTTTCTCCCTCGTCCCTTTTTTTTTGGGGGGGGGGGGGGGTCTGACCAAAGGATACAGACTGATCTACGGAGTCTCTATAACTTCAATAATTATCAATGTTGTTAAGGCATTGATTAAAATAAGAAATGTATTAATTACATTTCTTACTTACAATTAAAATTAATAATTTGAAATGTAATTAATGTACAGGGTGGCCATAAATAACTTCCCTCTTTGGAGGTATCTGTAGCTAAAACTAATACACGGAATGAGAACACATTTTATATTGAGACTTTCGAAGGTATGGGGAGATGAATTCCGTGAAAAAAATATTTAGTACCAAAAGTTGCCCATAGGGAAAATTTTGGCTCTGGCGGAGCCGAAAGCAGACAAATATTTGCAGTAAACGCAGGTAAAAAGGATTATGCAAATTTCACTGTGCATACGTGAGAGCAGCGCCACCAATTCCACTTAAAAAGGATTGGGAACATTCAGACAGTTATTCGAATGACTGACGAATTTTATATTGAGACTTGATTGCTCAATATGCGTCCTACTTTGCCTTATTCCATTTTATCTGCCATTAATGTAATTATCCGCTTGTTTTCGGCTCCACCAGCGCACAAGTTTCCCCTATCGGTGACTTTTGGTACTAAATCTTTTTTTTTTCGCGAAAATCATCTCTCCATGCCTTCAAAAGTCTCAATATAAAATTTGGTGTCAATCCTGTGTCAATGCTGTAGAAATCTCTACAGGATTGACACAGTGAACATTTTTCGTATGGTTGAACATGGGAAAGAATAAAGAGCCCTGAAACGTCTGAATTGTCCTATAAAAAAGTGGAGACGGAGAAAAGGTTATAAGGAATGGTACGACAGATTGTGTGCCGTCTAAGATGGGCCTCCACGATGCGTTTTGAGGTGGTAGTGAATAATATTTATTTTCAAACTAAGACTGAAGGATATTCATACTATTTTTTACAGTATAGATATATGATCACGAATGCGCATACAAGCACATAGTATGTACATGTATAAGGAAATGATATTTTACTATTAGTTTATACTAATATTACTTATTATGTGTATATATATATATATATATATATATATATATATAGCGCTTTCAGCGACAACCTCCCTCGGCAGCCAGCATGTGTACAGTTCCTCTGTTGATTTTGTGTTTGAAAAATGGGTTATTTGTGTATTCATCGTTAAATGTTTCGCAATGCTTTGTGAAACATGGCCCTACACGCATAATCAAAAAACCTAGTGAAGAATTACAGAAGAAGAGGCGAGCAGTTGATCTTGAAACGAAGTTGCAAATTATAAAGCAACATGAAGCTGGTAAATCAGTCAATGTGATCGCACATGACTTCGGATTCTCATTCTACAGAGACGTCCAACGTGAAAAATAAGGATAAAATCGTAGAGGCTGTGAAAGGATCTGCTTCCATTAAATCGGCGATAGTGGCGAAGCAACGACAAGGTCCTATCGGTGATATGGAAAAGCTACTTGCATCATGGATAGAGAACCTGAACCAAAAGCGCATACCCCTTACTACTGTGACCATAACCGTTTAGGCACTAAGTCTCTTCAACATGTTGAAAGAAGAAAGTGGGACCCGGTTACCACTACAAATTCAAGGCTTCTTCCGGTTGGTTTATGAGATTCAAGCAGTGTTTTGCACTGCATAATGTGAAAATGTATGGGAATCTGCAATTGCTGAGAAAGCTGCCAAGCAATTTCTGGAAAATTTGATAAAATTATTACGGAAGAAAATTATTTGCCACAGCCAATATTTAATATGGATGAGACTTCCTTCTTTCGGAAAAAATGCCCGAGCGGACATTCATCCACAAAATCTAAAATCTATACCTAGTTTCAAAGCTCTTAATACCTGTATAACGATTCTGTTAAAGGTAATGTAGCTGGATATAATGAAACATTTGTAATATGGCACAGTGAGAATCCACGAACCTTCAAAAAACATTAGGAAGCATACACTCCCAGTTCATTATCGGAGCAATAAGAAGACATGGATGACTCAAAAATTGTTTCAGGATGCCTTAGTCAACTGTGGATTGCGAGTGATATAAAAAGTTATTGTGTGAAAGAAAATGTGGAATTTAAAATTTTATTAATTCTAGATACTGCTCCAGGTCATCCATCTTATATTTCTTATAGAGGTGATCTTCATCAAGTTCATGGTCATGTTTCTCCCACCAAACACTACTTCATTGATCGAACCGATGGATCAGAGAGTTCTTGCAGTGTTTTAGGCTTATTATCTGCAGATAGCTTTTTAACAAGTCATTTCTGCTACTGAAGGAAATGACCAGACTCCCATGCAATTCTGGAAAACATTCAATATTTATCATGCTATTAAAAATATTGCTGTGGCTTGGGACGAAATGACCTCTCAATGTATGAGTGGCACATGGCAAAATACATTAAAAAGGTTTGTGCATGATGTTGGAAGTTTGTAAGTGGGCCTAGCAAACAATCTGAATCTCGAAGTGTGATGACGATATAATTCAACTCATAGAAAGTTCCCCTGAAGAGATGACCAACGAAGGATTGGTCGAACTGGAGGAACAACTGTTGCACAAGAAGAAAAACGAGAAAATGAAGAGGAAAAAGAGAACCAGGAACAGGTAGTTAAACAATGTATAGTTCAGGGTCTTGCAGAAATGTTCTTTGCAGTTAGCGATGTCCTCAAAATGGCTGAACACATGGACTCCAATGTTGAACGCTACTTAATAGTAGAAACGAAAGTACATGATGCGTTCGCTTGCTACGAACAAATTTATGATAAAAAGAAGAAGAGGAATAAGCAAAGCACATTGGACATTTTCATAAAAACAAACAAACAAACAAACAAACAAAGGTTACATCATAAGAACCACAGCCTGATCGTACTCACAGGTAAGGTAATGATGATGTGATTGTGGAGGAAGATTTGGGTGATAATTCTCTTGTTATATAATTGCAGTAACACACAGTAAAATTACAGTTTTTATATATAATTATTACGGTTAAGTCACTAACCCCTATAACTCTGCTAACTTAATATATCGACTTACGTCCGATTCGACTTACGTTCTGTCGGATGGAACGGAACCCGGACGTAAGTCGAGGGATGACTGTATTGTTATCTTTTCTGATTCCTTTATATATGTAAAAATGAATGAATGAAGAACAAAACTCTTAGCCATCCCAACAATATTAATATACTATCGGCTTTATTCATAATAATACTAAAGTACATTTATTTTCACATTCATACATAAATGTAAGTTATATATAGGTTTTAGATATAAAATAATAATAATAGTGCAATCAAAACTGTCGTATTTCAATTAAAATCTTCATTAAAGAAAGATTTAGAGTTTTTTACTTTAATTTTATGCATTATAGTTTAAAAATATCTATGGTTTTTTATTTGTTTCTGCCTAAATATCTAGAATGCACTCAGTTATTTCACCTGTGTCCAAGAAACAGTCTAGGGAAGACTCAAGTACTTTACCCAAATATACTACTTCTAATCATAGCAAAAGGTTTTAGAAAAATGCATTTCTAGTTATAAAAGAGCTATAATTCAATTTATTCCCATTATGCTCTCTACATTAAGAAAATCTGGCATGTTAGTCATTATCCTCCTGAGAAATTTAACCTTTATTATTTTGTATTAACTATAAGCTGCTTCTAAGAACTATGAATATTAATATGACAATAACTGTTTTATTTAAAAGATTTTAAATAAAATAGCTTCACTATACAAAATATATTTATTATTTACAATTTAATAACTATTTTTTTAAAAAATGCTTGTTTTCAAAACTTCCATTATAATCTGTGAATTAATTAATACACCTTTATATTATATTTAAGCATATTTTAGATAACATATTGTAAGAAATTTGCATCTCACTGGATTTTACATATAAGTTTAAATAAGTGCAAAATACCGGCCGTTATGGATCAAATACGCAACCGCATACGCTTCGTATCCATCATATATTTCATTGTTGTAACAATCGTATTATAATTTTAATAAGCATTTCGCATCCATGATAAAGTGAACGACTATAGACGTCTTGGCCGGTAGCGTGGTTAAATTTAGAACTTCGAAAATGCCATTGTTTTCATATTGCCGATTAATTCGGTGCCGGTTACGAGAGATTTTACTGTATATAGAAATATTCACAGATTGGATTTCATTTTAATTGCTACTGATTCGAGTAAAACGGTATTAATTGCCAGAATTTGTGTTCCGATTATTTCTAAGATAAATACAGTACAATCGAGCAGTGGAACAAGACAAAACTGAGTGTTCATGTTCTACAAAATTCAAACTCATGCACGACCTCATGCCGTCATACAACCTCAAGTAACTATAAACTGCCTTCTACATTTGAAGTTTAGTGAGTTAGATTCTAATTTATCTCTCATAAGTCAAAACTGTTTTCTTTTGAAGTTTAAAAATGTTACGAATAAGTTCAATTGAAAGTTTCATATTTTGAGGTTGAATGTTACTTCTTTTTTTTTCTTTATGCATTATGAACAGTTCGAATTATAGTACCTATAATTTACTCAGAATGACCTTTTCAAACCATTTTACAAATTTTATAGTCGAAATATTTTGCATTACACATGTAATGCCAGGCAAAGAAATTTAATTGATTATTGCTGGGGTAAGAGCAAGCCACCGGTTGGAAAGATGTGAAGAAGAATACCTGTTACAAATAAACAAGTGCGGAGAACCAGGTGGTTTCTCATGAAAAGCATTCATGCACCTATATCTTTCGTTATTGATAAGTCTTTTAGTAATTAAGGCAGACAAACAACCGCAGCCAAAAATATTAATAATTCCGAAGAGATTACAATTTTATTCATCTTTTCCTTTAATATAATTTTAATAACTGAGATTTTTGTTGTTTAATTAAGATTTACATAGGACTGTTTCACAATCACACGACTATGTATATTCTAATTAAGTCCTTTGTGTGTGTGTGTGTGTGTGTGTGTGTGTGTGTGTGTGTGTGTGTGTGTGTGTGTGTGTGTGTGTGTGTGTGTGTGTGTGTGTGTGTGTGTGTGTGTGTGTGTGTGTGTGTGTGTGTGTGTGTGTGTGTGTGTGTGTGTGTGTGTGTGTGTGTGTGTGTTAGCTGAATAGCGATGATGTATTATTTATCATCATCGCTATCAAATTGTAGTCATGATTCGTTAGTTCCTTATATATGCTTGAGATCCACTCACTGAAAATCAATCACGAAACATCCTGAAAAAATTCTCTTCCAGTGATATGGAATATTTTGGTGTCGTTAATTTCATTAAATATTTCTTTCTCTGTAACAACCATTAACGGTAACTCAGAATACAGAAAATAAATTTTGAAATTTATAGACCAGAAGTAGGAAGAGTAGATTAAAATAACAAGGAACAACCGGAGTTTCGGAGTTTCTCTCCCGAAACTCCGGTTGTTCCATTCTACAAATGTCAAGTATGATTGAAAGAATTAGTTGCGTGGGCATTTATTCATCCTTCGCATGTGTTCTGAGCAGCTATTTTAAACAGATTTATCATCTCTAAGATATAATGCCAGATAAGCGGTTACCATGGAAACTTGTATGGTGAACGTTTCGTATACGAATGTCACATATTGATGCACCATAACATGATATTTAATTTAATTGAATTGAATTTGAATTTTTGGATTAATACCACCTGAACTAAGCAATATATTGGAAGGCTAAATAAAATTTCAAACCTTTTGGGTCTTATTTAATTATCTCAAATTTCCTTTCTTCATTTTCATTTTAGCTCTTCCCCCCTATTCCTTGACATATCGTGTAATTACGTGCAGAATAGCTCAGCTGAACGTGACGAACTTTCAGTTTGATGTCACGTTAAACAAACAAGAGAATGCATTACCTGTTTATGTCTTCGTTTAATTTACATCAAAGTTCGGTAGGAAAAAATTAAGACCTTCTTGACTTCAGTTATGTTTCTGTTTAAAAAAGCAGCATTTATTTAAATTACTTTACATTTCTATTATTTTCTCCATTGTGAATTTTAGCATTTTATTTTTAGTGGATGACATTCGAGTGAATACCGTCACTTCTTCTTCTTCCTTCTACGTATTATGCCTGCTGGCCTGTCACAGGACTAACTTGAGCCCTTCTAAGTCGTACTCGCTCTGAGAATAAGGTGACTAGCCCGATGCCTCCCAGTTTATCCTGAGGTTGTAGCTTGTGTGTTCATGGGGCCCGTTTTCCTGCTTGCGGGAGGAAAACCTCCAGATAAACTGGGGAGAAAAACCCTGCTCTCCACACCCTACCGGCTAACGTGGCCATGTCTGAGAAAGACCCTTAAGCTCCTGATGTCGGCGACGGGAATCGAACCCAGGACACTCCTTTCCCAGGCATATAGTTGCGAAGCGCATAGCCACTAGGCTAACTGCGAGGACAAACAGCACATACAGTGCTTCTACTGCCACTATAAATTGTTGCTTATTTTGATAAGAATTGTTGAGTTCTAATTCCCGGAGATGCTGTATGTAAGTGAATAAATTATAGAAAGTTCTTCTCCTTGGTTGTTGGAACAGAGAGGATACAGTCTCGAGCAGCGTTATTGTATAATGGACTGCCTGTTATCTGCAATCATAAAACAACCGACGTTCCCCTCCAGGTTTGCTTCCGTCAGTGTGTGTGTATGGTATTCGTCATTTTCAGAACTTTCCTTCTCCTTAATATAGGTTCTCTTTGCTGAATGAGGCCACCTAGTTGTAGTGAAGCGGACGTTCGTAGAAATTTGGATCGATGATGTAAATTTCGTTATACTTCCGGAAGTGACTTCATTTATAAGAGAGAATTCTTGCATTTTCAGGCAGATCGGTGTTAGACCATCAATAACAGAAGCTGCCTCGAAATATATCCTTAAATTATACGTATAGCTATAAGGAGTTAAACTCTAGTTTTGTCGGTTTTTCATTGATTTTAATGTATTTCCAGGTAAGTACAGCGTAAGATATCAATGGTGTATTGACATCAATGGTGTAAGATAAGATATCAATCGTATATTGTTTTCAACGCTCGTTGGGTTGGCCTAATTCTCAGTTAATCCTTGCCGACGTAGCAAGGATTAACTGAGAATTTTCGGTAACATTTGAGATATGTTTGTTCAAGGAAAATTTTTCATCTATTGTTATTCCTAGGTATTTTAGTTCACTGGCTACCTCGTGATTCCCATTTTCCGAATTGTTAAAAACTGTTATGGAAAAGACGGTCGACAGCAGAGGATAACTCTTCGGTTCAAGGACAAACGACGGAACAACAGAAGAGCATTTACCAATCTTAGAACGAAAGGACCTGATCCTATTAGGATCCTTTTATTTCTGATAGCCTTACAACTGTCATCACCAAATGACAGTTTACATTGATTTAGCAGACTGATGCTCCGATACATTTGCAACATAAGAGCCAAGAAACCTGAAAATTATTATCAAGACAATGTGAAGACTATGACTGCATATCATCTGAAATAAAACTAATTTGTGTTTGACTAGTAAAATGAATGCTTAAGATTCACAAAACGTTCGATTAGTTGGTTTTTGTCGAGTCATCATTTAGGTAAGTAATGGAGATCAGTGTTGTTCATTTGGCTGTTAACTTGCTGAAGAATCGGAAATGCAACATCATATGGAATTATCAACCTTATAAATATAATTCTTTGATAATATTGGTTTTAAATGCTGTATGAGCACGTGACTCGAAAACTCTTTATGAATCGCTATACTTTTTAAGAACATCCACTTAGCACAAAATTATATGCTTTTCACCTACTCCTGCCTGCTAGTCCGTGAATTCATTCTAATCATGTGAGCCATCCGTTAATAAATTAGAACCCTGGTGATGTACGCAAGCAGTGATTTTTATGTATCTCTGATTTTTATATATTTATTTTATTTTATGTATCTTTTTTTTTCCTTCAAATGATCTTTGATACTTGGAAAAAAAACGATGAAGACCTCTAGAAAGACAAAACTGTTAATGCCTTTGGATATAAATTATTTTTTATTTCTGAGATATATATAATATAATTATATAGCAGTTTCGAATCAAAATAAACCAAAGTTTGTTTGGATTCATGCTATTGATTATTTCTTCCACTCATTTAACTTTAATTATAGTTAGAATATTCTGAAGAGTCGTTATTCGTGAGATCTGGTAACTTATTTTTGACATTTCATCTAAATGTAATAATTTCTGTCATCATCATTGAGGACAGGGATACTCTAAAAATTTCCTACTCTCTACCTGTTCGATTACCTCTTATGCGCACAGTAAATAAGCAATATTTTTTAATTACCAACAGAAGCGATGTTTTGTTCCTAATTGCCTATTATCGTTGTCCTCTTTATATTCATTATTCAGATCAGCTCTCTCTCTTTTTTTTGTTTTGTTTTCTTAAGTTTTTAAAAGAGATAGGCAGGTAACGTTAGAATGCGGTGGATACTGATCCACACAATAATTAATGTGCCTGTCATGTTGACAACTTGGTTGCTATGAGCAACATCAGTGCCACCTAGTGTGCGATATTTCTTTATCAGCACAAAATAATAAATCTTCAGATGCCTTTAATTATTCAAAAATGAAAAAAAAATGAACATACATTGATTACTTCATTAATGAGACTCCCTCTTTTTCTTTTGAAAGTTGAAATGTAGTCAGACAGTATAAGAAGTTCAAAATACTTTAATTGCTCCTAATTATTAGTAGTTACCTGAAATATCCTCATTGACTAAACTTCCTTCTAATTTTATAATATAGGAATGTACTTTATAATTACAAAATATTCTAACTAGAATAGCTGGCAAAGAAATAATAATTATTAGTTTACACATGCTTTGGCGTCAACGAATATATTAGATTTTTATTATTATTATTATTATTATTATTATTATTATTATTATTATTATTATTATTATTATTTCGGGTAACTCCAAGGAGTCGACAGACTCATCGAGGGAGGCCCTAACATCATGTCAAGAACAACTATTCGACATTCACACAGTGTCTATCATACCTCGCCTTGAACTCATTCACGGTCATAACACCCTCAACAGACCCTGGCAGCTTATTCCATTCATTCACCACTCTCCAAGTACAAAATCTAGCTTTAACACCTTTGCTATCCACATTCTTGCCCAGCTTCCATGTATGGCCCCTAGTCCTCCCACCACCAGTCCTATTCTCAAAAATATCTTCTAAATTAATCTTATAGATACCCTTCAGTAATTTGAATGTCTCAATCATATCACCCCTTTTCCGCCTATCAACCAATTTTTGCAACCCACAAATCTTCAACCTGTTCTCATAAGGTTCATTCCATATCTGGGCAGAGTAGTCTAGATGGGGTCTTATCAAGGCACGATACAGAGGAACAATAACTTGTTTGCCTCTGCTTGTTAAAGTATTTTTCAGCAGCCAAGTGATTTGATGACCTGATTTAGCCACTTTTGCGATGTTTCCCAAAACTTCAACTCCCTATCCACCAACACTCCCAAATCCCTTGTCTCATCAATCTCCTGGAGTACGGTTCCACCAATGTGATATACTGCTGCTATTCTTTTCACCCCAAAATGCATAACATTACACTTTTCCACATTAAATCGTCATCCGTTTTCCTTAGCCCAGTTCTCCAAACTATCCAAATCATCTTCCAAAATTTGACATCCTGTGCACATACTATTGCTCTACCCAACTTTGCATCATCAGCAAACAAGTGACCACTTCCTCTCAGATCCTTTCCTATATCGTTAATGAACAAATTGAAAAGTAGTGGTCCAAGAACAGAACCCTGCGGCACACCACTAGTCACAAGTCGTCTTTTGGACTCAACTCCTGAATAAACCACTCTCTGGTATCGCTCCATCAACCACCCTCCTATCCATCTCACCAACCCTATATCCATCCCCATCTGCTCCAGTTTACTGATTAGAGTTCCATGTGGTATCCTGTCAAAGCCCTTAGAAAGGTTCAGTAGAATCACTGTAAACCCATTACCCTTATCCATTTCAGCCGTCACTGTGTTATAAAACGTGAGCAAGTTACTGAGGCATGATCTACCCTTCACAAAACCATGTTGTCCCCCATACAGTATCCCATTTTCATCTATCCAATCCTGTATTTTTCTCTTGACTAATTTATCCAAGACCTTGACAACAATTCCTGATATGCTAATCGGTCGGTAATTTAAAACAGCAGTCTTGGAACCTCCTTTATGCAGTGGAACCGTTTTCCCCTCTTTCCACCACCTCAGGACTAACCCGATCCGAGACTCAAATTGAAAAACATGGTCAATGGCACTGACAATTCTTTAGCTGCTTCACGTACAAAACGAGCTGGTATACCATCCAATCCGACAGATGTATTGACATTGAGGTTTAGTAATAGACTACTCACCTCCACTTCATTCACCACAATTCCCATATAATCTACTTCAGGAATAAATGGTTCATTCATTCCTGCAATGTCACCACCTGGATGATATATTCATGCAAAGTGCTCGCTCAGTAATTCAACTATATCAACTGATTCAGTTACCTTCCTACCATCGGCATTCTTTAAAATCATTCTGCCATATACGTTATTTCTTTTACCTGCAACATATAGAAAAAAAAACTGTTTGGGATTCTCTTTAGCCTGCATGGCTGATGTTCTTTCATAATCCGTTTTTGCTTTTCTTACCATACTCGTTACTCTTCTGGCCTGCACTTTATACCGTGCATGTGCCTGCCGGTCACCTTTCTCCTTAAATTCCCTCCATAGTTGTTTCTTTTTTTGCAGCTCAAGCTTAATGGTGTTATTCATCCATTTAACCCATGTTTGATATATTATTCGGACCCTAGGTATACAATCAGCCATTGCCTCATGCAAACACTTCTTAACTACCTCTCATGCACTATCAACTTCTAGGCCTTGCAGTTGTACATGCCATGGCACTGAACCAATCAAACTCCTAAACTTGTCATACTTACCATCCCGATAATTCCACATGTATCTTGTCTTAATTGTAAATTTTACACCTTTAGCCACCTCCCAAGTCAAGATCCTATGATCACTCTCACCAATTGGTGGCAACACTGTCATATTGGTTACAGCTAA
Source organism: Typopeltis vanoorti (assembly GCF_054136105.1). Taxonomy (NCBI): domain Eukaryota; kingdom Metazoa; phylum Arthropoda; class Arachnida; order Uropygi; family Thelyphonidae; genus Typopeltis; species Typopeltis vanoorti. Next base: position 96,135,882 of record NC_143559.1, read on the forward strand.
ATTCTCAGATACAATTACTAGGTCAAGCACTCTCTGACCCCTAGTATTTTCCATTACATGCTGTCGCAGATAGTTATCCCTTAACAATCGCATAAAATCCAATTCCTTCCTCCCATGTTACCATATTTAAAATCACCCATAATAATTACCCTCCTTCCACTCATTTCTTCTATTTGCGTATGCATACTATCTCCACCATCTTTTCCATCACCTGGTCTATAGCAGCACTCAACTGTATATTTTGTTCTGCTACTTTCAATCTCACACCAAATAGCCTCAGTGTGTTCTTTTCTCTATCCTGCAGTTCCACTTCTATTCTCCTTGGCTGTAGCTCATCAGCTATCATCAATAACACTCCTCCCCCCATTTCATTTCATTTCATTCTCCTTGTCACTCCAGAACACACCATACCCCCGACATTCAATCCCAGTAGCTATATCATCTTCTGCCAGCCATGTTGCACTAATCCCAATAACCGGTGGCATGGAAGTGCCAACCAAGGCCAAAAATTCTTCCTCCTTGTTTCTAATACTTCTGGTATTAGTAGACATGAATTGCAGAAGCCCATTTGTCCCATCCCTATTTTGATGCCTTATACTAACTATCCCATTCTAATTGGTCTTTTTTACTCGCTTTGGCATATTATACACATTCATACACTCAACTGTCTCCCTGAAGTTTGTGTATCTACTTCTCCTCCTCCTTAATGACTCTAGTTTCCCTGGTTCTGCACATCCACTTCCACTACATTCGACAACACCTTTTCATTTAAACTAAACGTATTTGGTCGTTTATATAATCAAAATGCAAATTTATTTATTACTGACCATGTACAAAAAACAAACTACATTAGAGCTTACCAGTTTCGCCAGCAAACTGTCTTGCTTTTTCAAGGCGTTTACGGAGACTTAAAAACTAGTAAATGCAAATTGAAAGGAACATAAAAAACGTTGTAAACCAACTAGTAGCTAAGGTTACACGTTCGCATGACAGAGAGGAATTATTGTTCTTATTCATTATCACGCATGCGTGTTTGTTGTAAACGTGTAATGTGAATACTGGCTAGCTGTAGTTCAGATTGATTTAGAGAGAGGATCAGGTTTTTCCATGACCTGTTTAGGATTCCACCCTGATGTCAGTTGAGGTTTCCACCGGTTATTAACACTATTGTGGCTTCCTTAAATAAACGATGTTTGTAGCCGTCATCCAGATATGGCATGGAGCTGTTTTGCCACTCTATCGTGTGGTTAGATGTACAGAAATGATGTGCTAAGCCGGAAGAGATACTTCTGTTGTGGTTTACATCACCAACATGTTCTTTTTGTCTAATTTCTAAACTCCGTGAAGTTTGTCCGATGTAGGCAAGACCACAGGAGCAAGGAATGTAATATACTCCTGGATATTTGTAGAAAGGCGCCTTATCTTTTGGAGATCCTAAAACTTGTCTGATGCTGGTGGTTGGTTTGAAGACCACTCTGATGTTGTAGGCTCTTAGTATTCTGGCTATTTGATAATAAATTGACTTGATGAAAGCGATCACTATAGTAGAAATGTGCTGGGAGCGTGATTCTTCTTGTCTGGGGTTGTCATCGTATAGATATTTTTGATGATGTTTTGAGGATATCCATTTTGTGATAATGTGTTTGCTATTAGTGAGAGTTTACAATTTGCATTTACTAGTTTTTATGTCTCCGTAAACGCCTTGAAAAAGCCAGACAATTTTCTGGCAAAACTGATAGGCTATAATGTAGTTTGTTTTTTGTACATGGTCAGTAATAAATAAGTTTGTATTTTAACACCTTTTCATGTCTCCGTACACCAAATCCATTCAAATGTAAACCATCCATCTTATATAAATCCTTTCGCCCATCGAACTCACTCCACACATCCACAAATTCCACACCACTCGTCCTGCACAATTCATGCATAAAGTCATTTGCAATTATGGCCCTCCTTCTACACTCTTCACTGTCACACCAAGGTAACAGAATCACCATCCTAACTCTCTCACTCTTCTATTTTGCTGCCTCAAGCACATCCTCACTCATAGCCATTTTGTCTCCTTTCAAATCATTTGTACCTGCTACCACTATCAATTCTTTCACATTTTAATTGACTCACTTACATCCTTAACGTTCGCACCAGGTTGGTACGATTTTGTTAAACTCTCAACTAACACACCTCTTACTAAAGAATCTCCATACAACACTCGTTCTTTCATTTTGTTTACACTCACTATCACGTACTGACTGATAAACGGCAAAAGTATGATATTGTTTCTATCATACTTTTGCCGTTTATCAGTCAGTACGCTCGGTAAGCATTTTTTCCAACGCTCCAGCTGCCGATTTGCCCTGTGTATCGCTCAGCGTAACCGAGCGATCGCATTCATTGCAGCAGTCTCATCATTTTTATTCTCCGATAATTCATTCATTCGTGCTGTATGTTTACCTTCATTCTCACTTTCAACACCACTCTCACAGCTATCTGGTACTACCTCGCATATCACTATTTTCTAGATTCTTACTTTCAACAACCATATCACTCTCACGACCTGAAACACTCTTTAAACCCTCACATTCTTTACACTTTTTGCAAATATTCACTCCACTATCGTTGTTTAACCAGACTCCAACCGCTCTCCTCAATGCATACATTTTGCAAACGGTAACTGAATCAAATCCTTTAAATTAACATTTTTAGACAAAGATGGCAACCTGGACGCCATCTTTGTTGTATTTCTCTTTATGGGGGCCATGTGCACGGATAATCGTATCTAACAATTTACTGTTTAAAATACTCAGAAAACACCCAAAAATCACCCAGACACGCTAAAATACGAAAAGTAAACAATACTATATGAATTCACCAATTATTACTCAAAATGACACATCTGTTCCGGAGCTCTCCACAAACACTACACACCATGTAGCCCTCTAGTGGCTTATCATTTATTGAAGAACAGTGTGTTAAATGAATGAAAAGAGGAGAATGCTAAATTTACACCTTACCTAATATTATAATTTGGTTATCCTGAAATTCCTGATTTGGTTTGGGGAAGTATATTACAAGGAAGTATGCAAGAATGCAGGAGCATAGGCGGAAAGAAAGGAGAGGGAGAGAGAGAGAGAGACCTCCTTTAATAGGATTAAAGTTTCTGGAAGTGGAGAGAGGATTCAGCATCTGCTTGTTACTTTTGTCAAATGCAAAAAATACCTGAAAGGAAAAAAGAACGTTTAGCCTATTTAGACTGAGAGTTATGGATGCAATGATTTTTCCATAAAAACTCGAGATTATTTGTATTCCAAGAAGAAGAAGAAAATATTGTCTCAGAAATCTCAGTTTTGGGAAAGCTTTAGTTAGTTTATTGTCTTTCAGGAGTTGGACGGCAGGTACATCATGTAGGTCCTGAACTCGAGTAGGCTTCCATATCGGTTACCTGAGCATAATCCTAGATTGTGTTGTTTCCTACTCTACACACTGCATGATCCGAGTTTCCAAAGTTCATTTTCAATCAATTTTTATAATCTAACTCCTAATTCATATCTGAACAACACGGGTTTAGGTCTCTAATTTCCCTAGACTACTTCTTAAGCAAGCCTACATTTAGATCACCTATAGTAGGTCCAGTATGTGTGTCGATCCCTTGTCTAACTTCATTATATGTTCTCTGGTTAGTTTGCCTGAGTAACGAAAAAGATTTATCGAGAAGGAGAAACTTTCGTACTATTCTGTCAGTGTTGAGAATAAGGTTCAAGTCTTTTATATGTTATAATCCTCCAATTTTAAAATAGTAAGAACATCTTCGAGAATATGTCGTTGATATCCTTGATATTCTGTATGTTTATTTGAAATTAATAAACAAGAATGTGTATATATACAGAATTAATTAAATACGTGTGTGTGTGTGTGTGTGTGTGTGTGTGTGTGTGTGTGTGTGTGTGTGTGTGTGTGTGTGTGTGTGTGTGGTCAGATATATAAAAAATAATTTTGAAACTTATCTGTTGTCTTCGGTCTCCGAATTTTTTCATATAAAATATTTGAAAAAATATTCTTTGACGTATAAGGCACGCGAAGTATTAGCAATAATATTTTTTTTTATCTTTACAGTCAACAGTCTTGTTCAAGGGCACAACAAAAGTCATAAGCCTGTCATCCATATTAGCTATCTATCAAAGTTCAAACCTGGTTTTATTTCTAGCATTTATGATGAATCCATGAAATTCAATAATTTTATTTTCGAATTCGTCTGGGATTTTTTTGTGATATTTTCGTTTTTACGCGCATGCATAAATCATTTCTCTTCGTAAATTTAAAGAACCATGATGGCAATCCTGTAAAATAAACGCTATTTCTTTCTGTTACCAATAATTTTGTTCGTAGAATAATCATTTCTGTAGATAAGTGGTTCTTTGATTTAACCAAGTGTTTCAATTGAATTTAAATTTCTGGCCATTTTGCCGGTTTTCAGCTGAGATTGTGTTCTTGAGAATTTGCTTCTATTAATTGCTGCTCTTGTCTCCTCCAAGTTCGTATCATAATTTACAATATGAGTGGCTTTTCTGTCAGCATACAACAGCAACGCTGAATTCATCAATTTTACTTTTTTACAATCCTATTTTTAATTTTTTTACAGTATTTATATAATAACAATAAATTTATATACATTTGCAATTTACAATTTTCTTTAATGTATTTAAATGCTGTAATTATAATAAACGATGTTTTTTTTCCTTCGTGTAGATCATCGTTGAGGTGTTATATCTCAACTTCCAACCTCCAGGCGTTTTACTAAGCTTATCTGGAAATGACATGGGTTTCAATGGCAGGAGAGCAAGTCCCACATTACCCGAAATTACATGTAGTGTCATCTTCGGTGGTGTAAACAGCGCGTACAGTCGCTCTTTCGAAGCTTGGAAAGATTTGTTACGGAACCATAGTACATCATTTAACAAGCATATGGCCGGGGGGGGGGGGTGACGGATGCTCTGTGAACATCTCTAACCAGAGTGCATAACCCCAACAATGAAATTCGGAGTTGGTGGTGTGATGGTATCGTCCTTTTTTCCTAGTTTTCCCTCGGTCCTCGATTTATGATGCCACGAACATTTAATTCCGAGTGGTATCTGAACATTCTGGATAATGCAATGCTTCCTACTTTGTGGAATTTCTACGGAACTGACCATTGTCTCTTTCAGCAAGACATTGCATGTTCTCATACAGATGCTGCTCTAACTGCGTGGTTTGTGGACATGAACGTCACCGCACTTGAATGGTCTCCACAGAGCCCTAGCTTCAACTCTATTGAATATCTGTGGGATGAGCTAGAGCGTCTGTTCTACAATATTCCAGGACCACCTTACACTCCTTCAGGAAGAATGGTCCAAAATTCCCATTGATCGCTATCGTACGCGTATTTGAGTGGGAAAACGAACTCTAGTCTGTGCACTTTTAAGAACATTATATATTTTCAATTAACATACTTTTAAAACATTGTGTATGACATTTGTTGCCTTAACATGAACTGAGTTCAGTGCTGCGTATAACCCGTACTCCTTATACCAGAATTTTAATTCCACTCTGTATCTATGACACAACATTTGTTTAATAGATTCAGTTTAATAGATAACAGCAGCGACTTGGATATTTTTATGCAGTTTACCTACATTACTTATTTAATTTTTTTGGAAATCATAATACATTTTATATTTCACTTATGTACTACAATTGAATCTCTTAAAGAGTTTAAAATATTTTAATTCTAAAAAACTATTTCTGTAACATTCAACACTTAAAACACATTTCTGATCTGCAAATATTTTAACGAACTGAAGAATAAGACAGTTCTGCCTATTTTATGGTTGAAAAACACAAATAACATTCCTTCACGTTTTTTGATAATGCGAAAATCACCAGTGACGATGTCACACGCTGATTATTTTAAGTGGCTAAGAAGTAAATTTCAGCAGACACTGAATCCTGTACAAATCTCAAATCTACACAACTTTAAAATATTTTCTTATCTTTCTGACCCACCAAAATGTTCCTCAAAATTCTTGATGCTGTCTGGAGGTCGGTTAGTTTGATCAGTTGGATATCACTAAGGGCTTTGCGATAAACGCATTTCGTACTAAAGTTTTACTCTTCGCAGCTCTCTATTTTGGCTTGATCATGATAAATCAATGTTTACTTTATTTTTTTTTATATTCCATTCTTTTTATAAAGAACTCAGTACATCGCAAATATCAATTTTTTTCCACAAATGCCTTTAATAAACTCTTTGTCAAGTTTTCACAAAATGCATAATGAAAAATTGTCAACTTAAAAAATTATTTTCAGAAGTTGTGTAAATGGAAGCATTAAAACTCATTTACTGGATTAATTTTCCATATGCAGAATATGATGCTGCATATGTTTTTAAGAATTATGGATTCTGCATGCAATGATTTCACAATAAAATCCTCTCTCGACTTCTGGCCTCTCAATTAAGAGTTTTCAAATAGCAACAGATTAGGACGGCATTCAGATAAAGCGCATTGCTTTCATCTCTGGAGACATAAAGAAGGCAATTATCTGAAATCTTTCAAAGAATTTTGTTTGTTCACAGAATTCAAGATGCCACTTAACTCTTTCAAGCGAAAACGCGTAGAGACAATATTTTAACTGCCGATTATTTTCAGATCACACTAACAGATCAACATTTGAAGAAATGATTTCGATTATTCCCCCTCCCCAACAATTTAGTGCATATTATAAAAGCACTGTTGTAAAATCAATTGATGGAATGGAGACAAGTATGTTGGTATTCGTGATTGTGCTTTTTTTATTCCCGTAATTCTTAGCGAAGAAAGATTTGTGTTAATCTCGGGAGCCCAAATGTATAGAAAAAACCTTTTGCATCAAAAATATTGGAAATTATATTTGGAATGATTACAAGTATCGGTGGCGAAAATTTTGTTTTGTACAATATTACTTGCTGTCTTTTACCACTTGTATTATGCATTATTTATCAATGTATGCTATGATAAATAAACAACTGAATTTTTTGTTTATTTATTTATGCAGAAATATGGAAATTAATAAATAATGTTTCGGAAGTTTAGCCACAAATGAATTTATTTTTAATGTTTACTTATATTATATACTATAAATAAACCTTACATTATAAATAAATGAAAGCAATACTTTTTCAATAACACTAAATAATTAGCAAGGTAATAATATTCCGTTAAACGGACATTATACTGATACAAGAATTCAAATACATGAATCCCCTGCTAACCACTCAGCGGAAATCTAATCCAAATGACACCGAGACAAATATGGTCTCTTATGGACATATCATGTCTGCAACAAGGGCGGTGAGTCAATGTTGGAAGAAGGGGATGGACCGTATTGCATAGGTTGTCATCAGAAGCTATACCAGTGGTCTGGTATCAGAAACAGCCTGGAGGGCAAAAGGATTAACTAAACCTTTTCGATACAATGTCCAGAAAATGTAGATGCAAAAAAAAAAAATCGATCCTTTCTAATCTTACCATTACTGATAATTTAGATTCCTTTAATAATCCGATAAATATGTACACATCATATTGAGTAGAGTTGGAGATAAGCTATAGCTACCTGATACTCCAATTAATTTCAGTCTCTTCTGTTAATTTATTAACTAACTGTAATTGTATTTTTGTATCTTTATATAAACTTTGTGTACATTTTACCAAACGTAATGTATATCCTTGTTTTTTCATTATATTCCATAGTTCCTCACTGTATATTTTATCAAAAGCTCTCTTGTAATCTATAAAATCCAGATGGGTCTGGTCTCTAAATAAAATTCTCATCTTTTTTTTTTCAATAATTATGTGTTAAAATACATAAATATTCTCTATATATGATCTTCCATCTTTGAAACCATTTTGTTCTTCTGAGAGTAGATTGTTTGCAATATTTCAAAGTCTTTTATTCAGGATTTTGCTGAAAATTTTGTAACCTGTATTTAACAAACATATTCCTCTGTAATTTCCACGTCATTTCTGTCCCCTTTCTTAAATATAGATACAACATTAGCTTTTCAGAAAAGACATTATTAATATATCATAACGCAGTGGCGTTCCATTAAGACCTCCCAAAGGAGTCGCAGCCCTCCCCAGGGATATTTGATGGACTTGTCTTGAAAGGTGCCTAGGCAAGTATATCCTCTATTCCTGAATAGAGGATATACTTGCATTCAAGAATAGAGGATATACCTGCGTTCGATTAGGTTAACCCTTTGGACTTACGCATGCCTTTTATGGTCTATTTCTCACAAAATTGGTTTAGAGTGTGTAAAGATGATTTTTAATTTAGCCCTTACGTGAATTCATTAACTCCTAACATTTTGTTTTAAAAGTAAGATCAGCAGGAAGTTGTAATAAGCGATATTCATTAGCAGATGATGTCTATTATTTGCGGCTCTATTGGTAGCGACGCTACTGTCTGTTTTTTATACATGTTTCTGAAGTGACCCAAAAACATGGGTAGCATATTTTTTTTTTCTTTTTAACATTAGAGTTTGAATAATGGCTTGAGAAGGATCACGAAATTCAAGATAAAATACTTTCAACTGCATATACAAGTAGCGTGTCATGAGGTGACTTCATGCACTTTGTATGGATTTAAAATTATATTACAAGTTTAAATTACATTACAAACAAGTATAGAATATTTTATAATAATGTGGTACACTTTCGTTTATATGACTTCTCACTTACCTTGGTCATTAAACCGGTCTGGGTCGTGATCCTTCCCTTAATGCATAGCAATATACACTTTCCAGGAAGTGTGCTTTGCATTATGGGATACTAAGACATGAAGTAACTTCACTTGTATATTGCAAGCTAGCTATCTCTAATCCAAAGTATTAATTTAGCCCTTACGTGAATTCATTAACTCCTAACATTTTGTTTTAAAAATAAGATCAGCAATGTTATTAAAAATAACACCTTTTTGCTACTTATATTTTATTTTTCTCATTTCTGCTATTTTCCTTTGGGTCTGGCTTCTACTGAAGAGAAGTTTCACTTGGGATTAAGAATTACAACCAAGTAAAGAAACTATATCTTCCCTAGTGGAGAACACTAAAAAAGTTATCAGTCTCAAAATAATGCATTCTTCCTAAATGTTAAAACAAGAAAAATGTACAAATACTAGCAAAAGCAACCTGTTTCTTCTGACACTGTCATTACTCATCTAAGCTACAAGGTTATCAGTCCCAAATTAATGCATACTTCTTAAACAAGAAAAACATACTTGAACATTAATAAAAATATAAAACATACTTGGACATATGTGCTTATACAACAACAGCAAATAAATAAATAAATAATAATAATAAAATAACTCGTATAAACCGTTATAATTGTAACAATCTGAGCGAGGCATCGGTAACACGTGGAACTTGTCATCTGGTTTCCACGTTTTCACAAGAACCGTTTTGAAGCATTTTTATGTAGTTTAGCATAAACATTATTCACAGAATGCTTTACTGTCTCGCAATCCTGATGCAACATTCTAGCAGACTTATGGGGTAATATAGATGTCGCCTTAACCACAGATATGAGATTCCTTAGGAAATAAAATCTATGAAGTGCCGGACTTCGACTCCAGGCGATCATTGAGGCTTCTGGTTTCAGTTTCCTTTCCTCATACATCCCTGTCATCGCATCGCACAGTTAAATATTACCTAAGCAGAAAACTCCTCATTCATCGCAATATATCAGAATTTCAGAGACGTCTCCAGAAAGGCAAGAAATGGTATGCCTACATTTTCGTATGCATCCGTATTCGATTTACGTATCACAACAAGAACCAATTCCACTCTTCCTGTTGTTTCTATTTTAAAAGAAAATTAAGAGTGTAATGTTCTTTTATTTATTTTCATATTACTTTATCGAAAAATATGTTTTCATATATAATTACATATATTATATAAATAATATAATAAAAAAATTTTAAAAAAATTGTTATTATTAAGCTACTAAATGTATTTTGTTACCTACTTATAAACCTTTATTATTTTATTATAATTAAAATTTATGATTTTATAATTAAGTTGTAAAAATTTATGGGTGATAGCAAATCTCCTGTCATCTGTATGTTACATATGTACTGGTATCTGCATGCTTTTCTGTCTCTTGTTGTTTTCTAAACAACTGCGTGATAACTAATGAGAGATATCTAATAATAACACTTCTGCTAATAAATGGATATGATTGCCGAAACCTCTCCAGGCAGATAATGTTTGTTCAGTTTTGTGCCAGCCCATCAAACATATGATTATACAGTTTGCTACTGTTTCAAAGAAGATAATCATTTTAGGAGTCTTGTACAGTTTGTTTAGTTTTTATTTTTTAAACCAATATTCTTTTGGTTGAGTTTTTTTTAATTGCAAACATACTGAATATATTCCGTAATTACGAAAAAAAAATCGAATATTTAGAAGCGCTTAGCAGTCTGTATGTGATGGGAAAAAAACTCGAAGCGCTGGTGTTGAGTTTCATTGCAACTTCACTCGTTCTTATTGTCCAACTTAGGTATTTTTAAAATACTCACTTGAATATATTTAAAGTACTTGCACTATATGCAGTTGTTTGACCGATGTATCATTATTAAGCAGTTACTTGGCTTTTTTAAGTCTCCCTCCTCTTGATGTGCTTTAGGTTCGACCGTCTGTGTGTGAAAGCAGTTACTTTTATATCCATTATTCTGAACTGTAGTTTCGAGATTCACGTACATTGTATTTAATTATTCTCGCAACGCCATTCGACTTGCATGCTATCCACACTGTTAGCAAGGGCTCGAAATCGCCGATGAACTTCCTTAGACTCAAATAGTCGGTGCAGTTGGTCTCGTATGGGTATGGATTACGCTAAACTTTGTTACGAGTAATGTCTCCAATATATTGACGTATACATTTACATTAATGACATGTCAACATGCCACTTTAATTATCTATTTAGAACCGCAAATTTACATTCATCAAAAGCTTAAATATCCCCCTTTGCGCATTGTATATCTTCCGGTAATCTTTTTTTTTTCCTTTTTTTTTTTTTTTTTTTTTGGTGATTTTCTTTGACTATCCGGAAACAAAACCAAAATCTATTTGCACGTGAAATAAGCATTTCGGTTGACATTTAGTTTTTTTTAGTGACCTAAATATACAAGGTGTCCACAAATTCACGCAAGATTTAAATTTAACGCCATTTGTGCGGTAAAGTGTTGTCAACGAGAAAAAAAGACAGCGTGACAGCTGACAGTCCAGGGTTATTAAAAATGGAGCGCTACACGAAAGAACAACGCATTTTCATTGTTGAGCAATATTTTAAAAATAATGAAGGTTTGGCAGCTACAGTTCGCAATTTTCGTACAGAATATGGTCGGAATAGTGATTTAACTTCATCAACAGTGAAAAGATTAATTAAAAAATTCAAGGAAACTGGATCAATTAGTGATTTTATACACTCTGGCCGTCCTTCAACAAGTCGTTCAACAAAAAACATCGAAGCAGTTCGTGAGAGTGTTGCTGAGAGTCCAGGGACATCAATTCGGCACCGTGGTCTTGAATTGGGCATTTCGAGAAGCTCTCTACAGCGTATTCTCACGAAAGATTTGCATCTTTATGCTTACAAAGTTCAATTGACTCAAGAACTGAAGCCTACTGACCACACACAGCGAAGAGAGTTCGTTGAATGGATTATGGAACAACAAGTGGATGCTTATTTTTCGAACAAAATCATCTTCAGCGATGAGGCTCATTTTCATCTTGATGGCTCCGTTAATCGACAAAATTGTCGCATTTGGGGTTCAGAAAATCCACGAGTGATTGTTGAGAAACAAATGCATCCAAAACGTGTCACTGTTTGGTGCGGATTTTGGGCTGGAGGCTTCATTGGTCCATTCTTCTTCGAAAATGCGGCTGGTAAGGCAATAACAGTTAATGGTGTTCGCTATCGCAACATGATAATCCAGTTTTTTTGTGCCTAAATTGCAAGATATGGATGTGGACGACATGTGGTTTCAACAAGACGGTGCCACATGCCATACAGCCCGAGAAACAATTCAATTACTGCATGAGTCATTTCCTGGTCGTGTAATTTCCCCTTTTTGGTGATCAGAATTGGCCGCCCAGATCATGTGACTTAACGCCGTTGGACTTTTTTCGTTGGGGTTTTTTGAAGTCTAAGGTTTATGCCAACAAGCCCACGACCACCCACGCCTTGAAGGAGGAAACTGAGCGCTGTATCAACGAAATTCAGCCACATTTATGCAAAACGGTCATGGAAAATTTCGACAAAAGAGTGCGTATGTGCCAGCAAAGCAATGGAGGCCATTTACCCGATATGCTATTCCATGCATAACCCTATACTGTATACTTTATGAATCATTAAGAAATTAATATTTAATTAAAAACCTGTGTTTCTATCAAAATTACCTCTTGCATGAATTTTGGGACACCCTGTATTTCAGCCGTTTACATGAATGGTCATTTAAAAACACTTAGCACCAATGCTAATTTAAGCCGATAGGTTAAGATTTCCTAATGGTTAATATTAATAATTAGTTGTACAAAAAGTCGGAACATTCTTCATCCACTTTATGATTATAAAAGTCAATAAATAATAGAAAGTAGAAATAAATATAAACATAGGGAAAGGTAAAGAGGAAAGTACATTAAGTAGAATTGTAGAACTATGTAAGGAGTTATATAGTCTCCATTGCATAGCTACAATGCTGACGTGCTTTTTTGACTGCATTTGAATTGGAAATTTCAGTCGAAGTGCTGCGACACGACTGGGCACTGATTGCATTCACTGATCAATGAGAATTTTCATCACTATCTTTGCTGGTTTTGTAAACTCACCAAATTTTAGTCCTCAGTGGGGAAAAGTGCTAACATTATCTACCCATTGATAGCTTTCATTGCTTTTCATCAACATCTCACAGGTAAGACAAACACTGTATAGTAAGGGATAAATATAGAGGTTACTTGAAAAATTTGGAAATCGAGAAAGCAATATCGGCATGTGGCCGAATCATTATTCTTGTAATGATTCGAAAATAGCAAAAGCGAACATTTTTCAACCCAATTCAGGCCACTAATGAGTGGTGGTCTAACACAGGATAATGAAATTCTAAAGAAATCCACAAACATCCGTGCGAAAGTTCATCCCGTAGCTGAAGAGGTCTTAACTTAGCTGCTCGGTGGAATACATTCTATTAACATCAACTTTGTTTAGATATTTCGCTTTTATTAAATAAATATAAAATCAATAGATCAACATCAATACCAGAACATTGACTATACGCTTAATTATTATTAGAATTCTTAAATTTTATTTGTTATGATTTAGGTTTCCCATCGAACTTAAATGCTAGTAAAGGATCCTGAATATTCTAACTAGACCAGAGGAACAGCAGCAGGAAAATTAGCTATTCGAAGTTTTGTATTCTCTATGACTCCTTTTTCAGTCATGTTATTGTGTTATTTTTTCACAGTTCAAGTTTTAATTTCAAGTCGCTTTAGCTTCTAATAAGCGTGGTGGTGGTCTCACACCAGGCAAGGAAATTGATCTAGCACCTAAAGACATTGATAAACAACCATGCTTCCAGGTGGGATTGGAACCCACCGCCCACTAGGTGGAGAACTGAGATATTATTTATTTGAAAAGCCACTCAAAAGTTATTAATAATTATATTAGCAAACGTATTGAGACCATTCTTTTTAAATAGGCTGTTGTCGTTGTTCAGAAAAGTAATTTCATAATGCGTGTATTTTTGTGCAGGCTGATCTATGTGTGTAAGGATAAATCCCAAAATTTCCAGAGTATGAATCTTATCACCTTCGTATAATAAAGATTAAATCGATCGTTCACATATTTTCTCTCACCCTAGCAAAAATGTCCGTATTATATCTTATATTTACACTATAAAACTTAAATGAGAAAGACTACTACTTGCTCAGCAAACCTGATCACCAATATTCAGAAGGTGGATTGAATCAATAATAAAAATTGGAACAATACAGCAGAATCCCCCGAAGCGTGAAGAAACACAAAGTTAAAATTCTCAGTGTTGTTATTGACTTGAGGTTGGATAGATTATTCTGTTGCCGGAATTCACTTTCATTAGAGAGACTACTGTTAGAAACTCTCTCCAATAGAAGAATCAGAATTGAATGCCAATAAGGTATATGTGCTGTACTATATTGCAATCCAAAAACTTACATGCAAATCACATTAAAATCTCGAAAAAATCATCTACAGATTTTTTTCATTGATTGAAAAAAATGTCATTGCAGTCATTGGTTACGCAGGTATTTGTTACCTGCGTAATTTTTCCTACCTGGTACAATGTTCTGGCATTCCATGATCCAATCTTTAAATTTTTTTTTGTGGCTTCATAAATGACTCTTTCAACAACAAAGGTTCCGAAAGGCTTCCCCTTGGTGTATCATACATACGTTATCCACATCAGACCAGGCTAGATAACCGTTTTCTGGGGTCTCGCAAGTCACGTCTGTTGCCAGGAGCATTTGTTCATCCAGATTTGCAGTTTCCGTAATCAGATAATTTTTACAGGGAGGGGTGATTAGGCCTTCGTTCAACCCCCGAAGGGGACCCAGTTATACCCCCGGGGACTAGGTCTCCATCTATCACCTCTTACGATACGCAGGAGTACGGTTGGGGTATTCTACTACCCGCCCCAACACGGGGAATCATAAGCAACCAACACTGACAAACTTTGTGATATTTTAAATGGATAAATTTTTTTTTGATTTTTTTAACGTTTTGAATTTTTAAAATAATTCCGCTAACATTTTTATTTCCCCAAAAGTAGATGAGGCACTTTTACTTCTATAAAACTTTGACTGAGGGGCAGTCACATTCCACCCTTAGTTAATCAAAGAAAGCTGACACAAGACATCATGTTTTAATACGTCCAGTGAAGAGAAGCAGACAATTGCCATCATTTCTTGGCACCTAACCCTAACACTGTATATTATTGTCTGAAATCGTGTGGGATCTGCGATAGATTTTCTTCAGTTGCGGGATGAAAAAACCGAGTTTTCAATGGTCAACCAACAATAGAATTGGCTAAGACTGCAGGAAAACGTTTTTCCATTCGGTGACCTGAAATTAATCTTTTTTTTTTTTTTGAAGATCTGAAAATGTGAAGATCATAGAAGTTACCATCAGTTATAAAAAGTAGTGTATTAAAGATATTTACATTTTGCCAACTCCACAAATGGCATTATTATCGTCCTCTTGTGGTAGGATGAAAATAATAAAATAACAAACATTCTCGAAATAATGCAATTTGCATTTTTCCACATATGTTTTAAATATTGAGCAACTATCACTTTCGAGGAAAGCAAATATTATTCCAAATATTATACTAGTTTTGCTTGAAGTGGAAGTTTTCGTGAATGAAAAATGTACACGATATAATTCACATTAAAAGTGTAACGATATTATAATTAGGTACGTGAAGTCAGGTAAATCGATGCGGTTTAGTTTATTAATAGTCTTAACGAAATATCTCGTTAAATGAAGGGATGAGTGGTTATTTTTTCAAAGACCGATATTTCAAACCTAAGATAAAATGCATACAAGTGGATCGAAAAGTTACTAAACGCGTCTCAAGGCAATAGACAAAACTGTTGTTTACTATTATATTTCGTTATCAACATAAAATACAAGAGCTAAAATGTTAAGGCTAATTGCAATATAATGCATTTAAAATTTATACAAATTAACACGTTCGTTGCCAATCACGCGATATCGCGCGATACGAGTTCTCACCAAGCGGCCGATCACGCGTTATCGCGTTGACGTCACTAACTTCTTTTTGTGCTATCTTCTATCGAAGGTCAGCGACCATCTTGGCGTACAAACTGCGCTCGTGTGCTAATCTGAGCAGTTGTGCACTGCTCTTTCCTGTCCACATCTTGATGTTGTCAAACCATGATATTCTTTTTCTTCCTCTAGTTCCTTTGCCATCAATTCTTCCTACCAAAATAGTTTGTAGAAGTTGGAATTTGGTGTTTCTCATGATGTGGCCAAGATATGATGTTTTTCGTTTCTTGATTATTTGTACAAGATGTTTAACTTTGCCAATGGATTTTAAGACATCTTCATTGGTAATTTTTTCTGTCCATGGTATCTTTAGCATTCTTCTGTATAGCCACATCTCAAAGGCTTCGATTTTCTTGATGGTTGTCGCCTTCAATGTCCATGTTTCAACTCCATAGAGCAGAATAGATCACACGTAGCATTTCAGCATTCGGCATCTGACTTCCATGTTTAGGTCTTTATTGCAGAATAGTGTTCTCATTTTCATGAAGGACTGCCGTGCAACTTCAATCCTTGTCTTTATATCTATTTCTGGATCCCACCGTTCATTAAGCCAGCAACCAAGATATTTATATCTTGACACTTGATCAATATTTTTCCCATTGAGTGTCAGTTTCATTGATGAGGCTGGATGTTTGCTGATGATCATGTATTTTGTCTTGTTGATGTTTATATTTATTCCCTTTCTTTGGCTTTCTATGTATACTCTGTCAATGAGTTTTTGGAGATCGATAATATTATCTGCAATTAGCACGGTGTCATCTGCATATCGTAGGTTGTTAACAATCTTTCCATTTATTGTGATTCCCTCTGGATATTCTTCCAATGCTTTTTTAAAGATTACCCCTGCATATATGTTGAACAGGAGTGGTGAGAGCACACACCCTTGTCTCACTCCTCTTTTGATGTTAATATCATTGGTGGTAATGTTGTCTAATTAAACGGTAGCTGACTGATTCCAATACAGATTTGTTATTAGTCTTATGTCTTGTTCGTCTAGCCTTATTTGTTGAAGGACTTCTATTAAGTTAGTGTGTCTGACTTTGTCGAATGCTTTTTCAAAATCTATGAAACACATAAAGACAGATTTCTGTTGTTCTATGCATTTTTGTATCAATATTTGGGTACAGAAAAGGGCCTCTCTAGAACCAAAACCATTCCGAAAGCCGAATTGTGTTTCACTTAGAGTTTCTTCACTTTTTCTATAAATGCGATTCTGAATTACTTTCAAAAATATTTTTAATGTTTGGCACATTAGACTAATAAGTTGGAAGTCACCACAGGAATTCGCTTTGGGTTTCTTTGGGACAGTGATAAATGTAGATTTGAGCCAATCTGATGGAAATTCATCACTTTCATATATTTTATTAAATAGTTTTTCAAGAAGTTTGATGTTATCTGGTTCGATTAATTTTAAAAATTCTGTTTGCACACCATCTGGTCCACTGGCTTTTCCTGTTTTACTTGTTCGTATAGCATTCTCTATTTCGCATTTCATGATTGCTGGTCCTTGAATGCTATCTTTTATATTTATAGGCTTCTGTCTAGTATCATTTAAAAGTTCTGTTACATATTTTATCCAAATCTGTGCTTTATTCTCTTCTTCTAGAACTATTTTTCCATTTTCGTCTCTTAGAGACACTATTTGCTTTTTCTTCAGTTTTCCGGAAATTTCGTTGATTTTCTTATACAGATTGAAATTATCATGTTTCTTCTGAAGCAGTTCAATTTCAGTACATAAATTTTTCATTCAATTTTCCTTGGCTTCTTTTATTTTTTTCTTGATAATGTTATGTGTTTCTGTAT
Source organism: Typopeltis vanoorti (assembly GCF_054136105.1). Lineage (NCBI taxonomy): Eukaryota > Metazoa > Arthropoda > Arachnida > Uropygi > Thelyphonidae > Typopeltis > Typopeltis vanoorti. The sequence goes on from NC_143559.1 coordinate 96,153,578, forward strand.
ACCTGGCTAGGTCTTCGTTTTTGTACATTCTTCTTATATCAATAAGAGAAAGAATCTCATCTGTCATCCCTTCCTGTAGTTTTATATTATTCACATAACCTACTTCTTCAATACTTGTTGTTACGATGGCATTCTTTAAGCTATTCAAAAGAGATTCCACACTTTTATTTTCTTCTATGTTAATCTGTTGTAATCGCAGGTTAAGCTGTGTCTTGGCACTTTTATTTATGTTCGGGTCTTTCAGTTTTTCTACATCAATTTTCTTTTTCTTCTTTTGTGATTTTTAGCTGATTTTAATCTAAGACGTACTTCTGCAACTATGGGATTGTGTTCTGATGAGATATCTGTTCCAGGATAATTCCTCTCATAAATATGTCTTACGTAATTGAATGTAAACATACAAATGACATAATTTTGAATATGTTTGGGGAAAAAAATAAAAAGGCCTGACCTTATTTCAAAACATTAAAAAAAAATCAAAACTTTATATGAATTGTCTTGATGTTGGTTGAGTGCACGACCGCTGCAATCACTCTTTTTGATGAGATGATAGTAAGTAAATTAAAAAAAAAATAATTACAGTGACTACTTGTGTATTTTTTCCTAATGTCCAATTCTAAATAAAAAAACGTATTTTATGTAGAAGTCATATTTTTTGTCTGACACAATCCTAGAACACTGCATCAGCGTTATGACTTTTTAGACTGATTAAAAAATTACTCCTAACTCGACTTACAGACTGATTTTTTAAAATGCAAATTTTATCAGTAATTCAAAATATTTCAAATTTATTCTCTACTTCCGAAATATATCGCCATACTGCTTAGTCTGCCATAAACTTTATATTCACACGCGTCATAATGAACTAATCAGAATGGAAGGAGTCATTCGTGATTTTTTCTTTGTTTATGACACACACACACACACACACACACACACACACACACACACACACACACACACACACACACACAAACCGAAATACTAGCTACAAATTGAATTCTGGTCCAATGACAGTTTAATATTAGTTTGGGAGAGAAATGTGATTTTCTAGTGACCACTGAAGTGTGGATGATATTTTTTCAACTTGAACGAGCAATAAGCTCCTTGGGTTTCCAATAAATCAGATCGAGTGACTTTAAATGAAACGAAATAGAGTAAAGGAGAACTCTTACTGATCTTAAATGTAATTCTTAAGTTATCTTATTCCTTCCTTTCACCTTTCTCTTTTTCTTACTTGTTCTAAGTGGCTTTACATGTCAAAGCTTAGTAGTAAATTATGCACTATTAAGATAGTTGTTTCATTCGATTCATTGGATTGAGAAATAATTAAAATATTCAAGAACCCTGTCTTTGTCTGAAGAGTTGGCCCTTCGAGGCTCTGATTATAATTAATGACATGAGATTCGTTATCAGAAGTGGCAATAGATATTCCTCACAGTGCTTAATTTGGACGGGATTATATACGAGTAATTTCTAAAATTAATTTCACGCAGTTAAATTAAAAACTGTGCCGTTAAATAAAATCTTGACAGTTCTTCAGAAAAGAAACTTTAAACGTGCCTTTTACCACACTGCACTTCTCCGATAATACATATATCCAGTAGAGAGATGTATACATTGAGTGGCCACTGTTAGAAACACCGATATTTTCCTAAATTGGGACTGCTGATACGGTGACGGCTAACTGCATATACAAAATTCAACCGGATAAACTCGATTTTGATTTGAATGTTTTTTTTTCAGGGAATCCCTAAATCCGTTGATATTTACATATCAGAATATTGAGGAAAAAAGCCTTTTATTTATAAACTAACACTCAACCCACGCGCTGAAATATGACTTCTTTTTTTTAAATTTCGTTGTAATGGTAGATAAGATGCAAAAATTATGACAGCAGTAGCACTCTCAAACAAAAGTGGAATCTACTATTGTCATGGAAACGAAGTCATTTTCATCTGTTAACATGTTCATTGCCAATCACGCGATGCGAGTTCTCACCAAACGGGCGATCACGCGTTATCGCGTTGACGTCGCTAACTAAATAAAAAAATAATAATAATAAAAAATTTGGCCACCACACGAAATTCCAATTTTCAGCTTGGCAATGAACGATACGCGTCATGCGAGTTCTCACCAAATGGCCGATCACGTGTTATCGCGTGGACGTTGCTAACTAAATAAAAAATAATTAAAAAAAATTGCCCACCACACGAAATTCCAATTTTTAGCTTGGCAATGAAAGTGTTAAACAGTTGTTTAAATATACGAACGAGAATTTCTTTTTGAATTACAGTCATTAACAATTTTATGTAATATTACCATATTTTAATATATAATTTTTTAGGAAATAATATTTGATATGATAATGACGTATATTTTAAAGATTATTTCTAGAAATAAAAATCTAAATAATTTTTATAATTAATTTTATTTTATAAAAAAATAAAATACTGTATAATAAATTCATTTATTTTAAATATAGGATTACGGAGGAGATCAATCGACCGTGAGATGCGGTGATTGATTCATTCAATCCAATACCCTTGGAGGGTAATGGATGGCAATGCTGTAGCCAGTGAAGTACTAACTGAGGCTCGGCTATTGCTGTTACACTCCTGCATGATCAGAGCTTTAATTGCTCAATAACACCTTATTCCTACACTGTCCTCTACAGATGGCGGGTAAGATGAAAAGCATTCTTGCTTCGCCCCTTTAAGCCAGTCCTTATAAGGATATAGGATTACCATATTACCATATACCATATATACCATATATGGTATGATACAAATAGTCCTTTTTAGGACTTCCAGGGTAATAAATGGCAATGCTGTAGCCAATGAAGTTTTAACTGAGGCTCGGCTATTGCCTTTACCCAGCCATGACCAGAGCTTTTTAGCTCAATAACACTCCATCCACACAGATTTTCTTCATTCAGATGACGGGATAAAGAGTCAAGGACTCAGTCCAGCGCCCAGTTCTTTTAAGAACTAATTTATTTTATTTATTTTATTTTAATAAAATAAAAATAAATTATAAAAATGAATATTAATTTTATAATTTTATTCAATGTAGAAATTGGTTTGTTTGAAACAGGTTTTTCATATGCTATGAGAACGTTCTGTAACCTGACTTATTTTATAGAAGTATTTCGCTAGCTCCCTTATAAATGCATGAAAATAAGATACTGCACGGATCTATAAAATAAATTAAATAAATGTTTAAATTATTGATATCATTTATACAGTTTTAACTGACACAGCTGAAATGATGAACTTTGTATCTATACGTTTTATCGAGAACGTAAGATTAGATAATGAAGAAAATCAGCTTTAAAAACTCAACATGGAATTTTACAAAGCGCAATAACTGGGTGATCTCATATTGGCAGTGAAATTCATCTGATACTTAAAGACGTTCACAGACATCCACGGCAACGGTAAGATTTGAACTCATAGCATGTTGCATGGTTAACAGCAACTCTGTTAACCACGCAACGAAACAAGCCAACTGGTTGGTGAAGTGGAATAATACTAAATATTTCTGATCATCTAATACTTCGAGACTACTATTAGAAATGCTTAGTATGGCATCATTTGAATAGCACAATGTTTAAATAGTTATGCAAAACTGATAATTCATTGTATAATGAACAGTTAATAAAACTATGATAAGCAAAAATGTTGAGTAAGGAAAGTTCGGAATGAATTACAGTTTATAGAGTTCCAGAATTGACTTCATTTATGACGGGCGAACAAAATCTAATTCATGAGAAACGAAAGATTATTTCTGAATAAAATTAAAGAAATCGATCAAGTACAAAAGGAAGAGGATAGGTTTAGACTTATAATGAGATCGTTTATAATGATTAGATAAGATTTCGCTGACTCCAACGAATCTACGTAGTGAGGGGAGGTTGTGAAGAACTTAATGTGGAATGTGATATATGTGCATCGTGTTATTGACCTCATTCTGTCATTCCTGCAACTACTCAATCAGGAGTTGGTGCTGTTATTATACGGAGAGAAACAGTCACGCCATTCCCATTACATAGCGACTACACTTGTTACTGAGTTTGATGCATTGAACACAAAGGGAGAGAGAGAGAGAGAGAGAGAGAATGACATCATTCTGTTCCGTATTTCTAAGCCTCATAACTAACTGTCAGGCATTTCGTAAAACCAAACAAAGACTTTACATGAAAATGAAATCGGTTTTCTATTCGACTACTAATCTACTATTTATTTCACGGTATTGTGTAATACTCTTCTGTCATTGGATGAATCATAAAGAACGAAATGGAGACAAGAGAATGTAATGTGTTTAGTATGTGACTCGGTATGTAATTCAATGCATTAAAAATCAGGTCGCATAATCAAAAGTTCGGATTGAAGTATTTACTTAATGCCACTACAGATTATGTAGCATAAAAATGGATGCTGTTAAGCATAAGCTACGATCATAGACTGAAATTATTACCTTTGATTTTGGTCTGTCATAAAACTGGGAATTTATTAAAACTTGGTTTTAGTTATTTGATGAAGTTCTAATTACGTTTCTCATCGATTTCAATGCATTGCTTTATTTTTATGTTATTCGTAAAACATTATGTTCAATTCTCTTTATTTTACTGTATTTCCCATCATTCCTCCGTTTATATATTAGTCGCAATAACAGTCTTGTAATCATTTAATTGAGCTTCTTAAACTGTGACATTCGAAGAGTGACATTGCTTCCATGACCCAGTCAGTATCGAAGCTACCGTCTACTAAAATAATACGAATAATTTAGAGATATAATATAATGGCTTATTTGTCTTAGCTGTTTTGGCAGCAATTTCAAACTATTCAACATTTACGGAGACAAAAGGTTCTCGATAAGGGAGAGTAATCGTTATAATGAGAATCAAGCAGACCGTTTTCCAACTAAAGAGCATTTGTCGCTACCACCCATGCTACTGAGGCGTTTAAGACAGGTTCATTTTAGATAAATAACGCATTACGTAGCTAGACTATTGCTGTCTGGGTTAACTGCATCTAATATCGAAAATAAATCTTCCGGAATTTCTCCTGAACATATCGGGAAATGGAAATGTCTGCACAATACGCAAGTATACATGGAAGTACTTGCTATAGGTATACCGACACTGTCAATAACTCTATTGGTTCTACTTAAATAATTGATAGAAATTTGATATTTTAAACAGGTTCCCGGTTTATTTAACCCTCAAGCTGTGAATAGTCGCAACTTTTTCGTTGGTGAGACCGTTGTATTATGTACGTTTCTGAGATAAAATGTCATCCTCATGATGTCAAAGATGTTGAAAAGCAAAGAAAACATAAGTCGGATTTTGACTTTCCCACAACCAGAGAAAGTCACCAATGCTCTGGCAACAAACAGGAGAGGCCTCTATTGCTTACAGTAAGAACAATCAAAAATTCAAGGAAGTTTCTGAAATATTACGCAACCATACCCAGTGGATCAAAAATGGACTACATCTGGTCCTCTCCCATCAAATATTAAAAGCTCTAGGAATAGAACATGATGAGCATTACAACTTTCATCGAAACTACCTACTTATATCATTTGCTGCAATTGTTTTAAAACAATAGTTAGTCGTATTATTCCGTTACTTGGTTTTATGGTTTTATTCCGTTACATTAATTTATTTTGGGAGGAAAACGTTCCAAGAAATCAGGAGAAAAAATTCTACAGGTCGTCTCCATATAAGACTAGCTATCTCAAGTTCCTCTAAAGTCTGAAAAGTGTAGATGAAGCCTTTTAACAGTTTCATTAAATAGATTTATTTAATTGCGATAGCGGTGTCACAACCAGTCGAACTTGATTAATAAAAATATAATAATGTAATAAGAGGAGCCTGTGTAGCTCAGTGGATGTGGCGTTTGCACACCACCGCGCTAGGCCGCACGAAGGAAGTCTTGGTTTCGAGTCTAGTCGGCGACTAGAGGAAATTTTTCTAAGCCTTTTTTCGACCGGTTCTCGAGTTAGTCGATCTCTGACACGGGCAAGCAGGTTTTTCCTCCCGGAAACTCGGGTTTTTCGTCCTGTAAACTCAAGAAAATCGACCGTAGAACCCACATTATTTCAGACATTAAATATATTGTGTTAGGGTTAGAGACCACGAGATGGCGGCACATTTGAGCCGTCTCTCTTCACTGCGTACCGCTTAATTAGTGATAGCCTTGGGCCATCTGTCTCTGATTGGGTACCAGTGGAGATTGAACTGCCCACTCAGTCTCCAAAAGTTAGATAGGGCTAAATGGCCTCGCCTACTCCCGTATATACGGGAATAAAAAGGCGTTAGCTGATTTTTTTTTTTATAATTAATAGTCTGAAGTCTTGTTATACGACATGTATATCTGGCATGTACTTGGCATCGAAATAATGTTTTAGCAAGGCTGAATAGTGACATAAATGTTTTGCTGTCAGTATTTTGTGTTCTGACATTGCAATGTTTATAAGGTCGTGATTTTCTCTTTGTTCCCAAAAGATCAGTTTTATCATTTTGTACTGTAGCGACATTAGTCTATTTAATTTGTAGGGTGCACAGAAAGCATACGTTATTATAGCGTATCTTAGTATATTTTGGCAGTGCTTTGTATATTAGTGTTTTTAGGCGTATGGGAACTATGTCTTTTAATCTGTAGAGTTTGCCACTTATTGTTCGGAGTTTGGTGTGTCGATAGTTTATGTGGCTATTCCAGTTCATATCTGCATCGAAGTAAATTCCAAGGTATCGTTTTGTTTCAACCTGAGTGATTGCATTGGTTTTGCTGTTCTGTGTGTTTCTTATGTTGGAAAGTGGATGTTGGATGGCTATATATTTGTTATCAACTATCAACAACAATAATAATAATAATAATAATAATAATAATATGTTCAAAAAACAAAAACATTTTATGACTCTAATTTAGAATGTCATTTTCATGTTAGCTTAAAACATTTTAGGATAATAATGCTTTTCCAACTATTTTAAACTTTGGCAAAATTTCGTGTTTCAGTTTACCTTATAATAGTAGTCGCCCTCAACTAATGATTAGAAATCTCTTTTACTTAAGAGAATCAGAGTAGATTTCCTCTTCAGATTTTTTGAGAACCATAGCATGTCTGCCATATTATAGAGCTACCAATCGATTCAGAATTATTATTTAAAAAAATACATAAATCTTAATAAATAGTATTTTAAATTATATAATAAGATTAATTTATTTAAGTTATTTTATATTTTAAAAAATATTTTAGAGGTAAATAAAAGTTTATTAACGTACCTGTTTCAAAATCACTTTCATCTTTTACTTAAGATGAAATATAGCACTTCAGCTAATTTAATTATTCTTAATTAAATTTATTAATTATTTGCAGATATTGTCCTTTGATTTGCTTTAAAAGTTTTGCTACCGTTTCGTAAATATCATGTCTTAATTTTAAATAAAATGTATCAAACAAATCATTTCTCATTGATTTGTTTGATACATTGGTCAAACATTACTCTTAAAAGATTAAAGTCGATTATACCATATTTGTTGCGAAATATGAATGACGCAGCATAATCTGCAAAATGCACAAAAGCTTAATAGAAATCAAATAATCTCCACTCCGAAATAATAATTATAATTACAATTTCATAACCAAATATAACAAAACCGAACTCTTGCATTTCTGGGAAATAGTCAATCCTAATATTTTTAAATTTACTTTAGAAACAGCTATTTGGACTTAGGGAATAATTATTATTCGAGTATATGCTGGTTGGAAATAAGTCAAAGAACACTCCCCATGGATAAGGTGTATCGTACCATGTCACAAGTCATGTGTTTGTAGCCAGTATAAATTGGGAGAATATGATGCTCCCAATCAGCGCATCTCTGTCCGGGTGAAATGGAAGCGAGAGGGGAACTGAAGGAGTTTAAAAGAAACGTCGTGATAGGATACCATATTGCAGGCCTATCTGTTCGTCAAATTGTTCACAAATTGGGCAATTCCAGGTCAACAGTGAGTGATATGATACTGAGATGGAAGTGCAAGGAGTCAGTTGCAAGTGTTACCCTTAGCAGACTACTCACCATGCTCATCGAACCTGAGAGTAGGATACTACGAAGGATAATATGTAAAAACCACCATCAGATGCCCAGTGCACGTCTCTTACCTGAGTGCATAACCTTAACTATGAATTTTGGAGGTGACGTTTATGATATGTCCTATTTTTCCTGGTTTGGCCTCGGACCTCTGTTTGTGGTTCCACGAATATTGAACACGTAGGGGTATGTGACCATTCTGGACAATGTAATGCATCCTACTCTGTGGCGTTTCTATAGAACTGACCATTGTCTCTTTCAGCAAGACAATGCACCGTTTCAAGTGTCACCACACTTGACTGGCACCCACAGAGCCCTGTTCTCAAGCCTATTGAACATCTATGGCTTTGTGACTTTACGATTTGTATTTATAACTGTTTCGAAAATAAACGAATTTGCTTTCATAAGAATTTCTAATAATTCTATTATAAATGACTATAAATTCATCACATACTAGTGTAGTTTAGCCACGTGCAACAAACTAATGTCCTACATCTTATATGGCCTGGAACTACTATAGACTTCAAATTAATCCGCAATCCAACTTGCGTTTCTCTAAATTCATGAAATGATTTTAGAACTAACCAGCTGATTCTCATTATTATTACGATATAATCCCTCCACACTTAGTAAAAATCCTGAAATACTTCGGATTCTATCGATATCCTTCATAAATCTGGTGTACTAAGGATATGAACAATAATGTAATATTATCTTGGTCTAGCCTTGTATGTGGTATCATAAGTTCCTTTTCCAGACAAGTGGAGATCCTTTAAATTAAATTCTTTAAGTTATCTTCTTGCCAGTGAGTTGTTTTATACAAATATAATTTCTGAAATTAAATCACTTACCACAAAAAAAAATTAATGAATTCTTACAGTAACTTTATAGTTCAGAATAGATATTCACTTTATCTTCTTTTTTAAACTACTGGAGGACATTTGAAATTCCAAGTTAATACTGCCCTTTTTACAGGGGCACGAAAACAAGTTCATTCCCACGAAAGAACTTTAAACTGAAGTTTAAAACTGTCCCTATAAAGTTCAAAATACGTTACGAGATTAACACAACGACAATAAGAAACGTCTTTGAGTATAAAATTTTGCTATTATTCTAAATATAATTTTGTTTTTGCTAGGAATGGAAACTTATGTTATTTATCTGTCATTTAAAATATTATCTCTATAATTATGTACCTTTATCGCAATGTATGAAATTATAAATACATTAACCAGATGAATATGATAAATGCATAAACAATCAATTATTTGACTAATAAAATATTCACTAAATTCTGTAGCACATACTGCGACAGAATTTGGTTAGAAGGATTGTTTCCGATTAACGAACGTAAATTTGCGGTTTGCAAAAGTGCAGGAAATTTCTCACAGAAACTCTGGCAGGAAATGACGATCAGACAAGCAAATTGTTTTGAGAAAATTCGAATGAGCAATGTATATCTAAGAATAGTATGGGCAAACTCGATTTCAGCTCAATTCATGTAATAGTCATATACGAACAATATATTATATACCAACATTAAAATGTATAGCAATTCACATGACAACAACACACACAAGAAATAAGAAGAATTATATTGATTGTTTATTGTTAAAAGTAATATCTTGAAGCCGATTGATGGCGCACAAAGGGATTTGAAATAGGAAGTGATCACCATATAGTTTTGAGCAGGATAAAAAATCATTTCTTCAGAAAAGATAACTGTGGAAAAATATTTCAAAAATAATTAGGTTGAGTACTTCTAGAGTAGACATGAAATATCCAAATGTTACTGGAAGTTAAAAATATGAGAGTTTGGTAAGAAAAACCAGACCATACTAAGCGACAAAATATTTGAAGAAAATATTGACTGATTCAACCAATAATGCCCATGGCGATTTTTGTGCAAGTATAGAAAAATCGATATCTCATTTTGGGCTCAAGAAGTTAAGCTTTTGTTATAGAACAAGGCATATCGAAATCACTTATAAAGATAGCGAATGCATACTTGAGAGGTTAGAAATATAAGAAAATAAGCTTTGTGTAAAAGTAGATAAATAAAATTTATGGCAAATTCAGCATCTGTCAGCCTGAAGCAGTTATTTTGAAAAAAAAATATTAAATGAAAGAAAATGTGACAGAACAGTGGTTTAAAATATTCAAGAAGATTGCAGAGTGTAGTATACATTTCGATACGTGAGGTAGAAAAAAACGATCCGAAACTTGAAATGTGGAAAGACAACTGAAATAAATGATATTGGTCCTGAAATGATTATTCATGGGCATATAAAAGTTTTACGGTGGCTGTCCTGTAAAACTCAAAAAGGTCTAGTATCAAAAGGCTGAATGCAGTATGCGGGAGTACGGCTTTCACAGTAGCTATCTAAAAAAATGGAAATAATGTGAGATTTAGGAGCTTCTTTACAGTTCCAGATAAGATCGGATGTAATAATAGGGTGAACACTATCTTCACTCTTATTCGTCATCTGTATTGATCAAATTAAACGGAAGTGACAGGAGGACGTATAATAAAATTTGGGGAGGTTAACCCTCCAGAGGTCGCAAAAAAAAGCAAACGCGCGGACTGGGAGTCCGCACGTTTGTTTTTTTTTGCGTATATTTCTAAAGCGGCTGGTTAAATCCTGTTGTGCGTTTATGTAGCTTCGTATATAGGCAGGACAGATGTTAGTGTAGAATATTACGTTGATGCGATAACAAATGTTCCCACTGAGACTTTGCGCAATCATAGATCCCACGCGATCCTTAGTGTTATAAGAATAGGCAGACATCAAAATTTTTAAAATTGGTAAGTACTTGTACATTATTTATATTTTTACGTACAAGCTTATATATTTACACAGTAAATATATATATATATATATATATATATATATATATATATATATATATATATATATATATATATATAATGGAATTTGGAATTATTTTATAGGCGATTCTATTTTATCGATTATTTCGGAAAACACGAAGAAGTATATTGAAAGTTTAGCTAGTAATTACCCTCGAGAACGAGACGCCAAGTTTACAACTCTGAATGAAATAAGGGCGTTAGATGGACTTCTATATATTGCTGGTACATATAAAGCAAACCGATTGAATTTAGAAGATCTTTTTGGAAGTAATGGTAAAGGCATTGAAATATTTCGACTAACAATGTCGGTGAAGCGATTCAAATTCCTTTTGAGGTGTTTGAGATTTGATGATAAGAGTACACGTGAAGAAAGAAAAAAGGTAGACAAATTAGCAGATATTCGTGAAGTTTTTGATCTATTTGTTACAAAGTGCAAAAATGGATACAATCTAAGTGCATTCGCTACAAGCGATGAAATGTTGGAAGGTTTTCGAGGAAAATGTTCATTTCTCCAATACATTCCAAGCAAACCGAATAAATACGGTATTAAAATGTTTGTATTATGTGATGCTAGAATGTACTATACGGTTAATCTTGTGGTACATGTTGGACGACAACCGGAAGGACCTTACTGCATGAGCAATTTTCAGGTGACGTTGTTGAGAGACTAGTAGAACCAATCAAAATTTCTGGGAGAAATATTACTTTAGGTAATTGGTTCACTTCTTTTCCTTTGATTGAAAACTTGCTTAAGAAATATAGACTTACTCTAACAGGAACAGTTCGAAAAATTAAAAGAGAACTACCTCCTGAATTATTGCAAGCAAATCGTCCTGTAAAATCGAGTATGTTTGTTTTCAAAGATAAATGCACACTTGTATCATACTGTCGCCAAAAAAAGAAATTTGTTTTGTTAGCATCAAGTTTGCATGACGATGATGGCATTGATACAGAGAGTGGAGCTTTATACAAAGCTGAAATTCTGACTAGCTATAACCATACAAAAGGAGGAGTAGATGTTGTTGATCAGTTGTGTTCAGCATACAATTGTGCTAGATCAACAAGAAGATGGCCTATGATAGTTTTTTACTCTTGCATCAACATTGCTGGAATTAATTCTCAAGTTATTTACCATGCGAATAACATTGACAAAAAATATATTTCGGCGTAAATGTCTGCAAGATTTTGGATTCTCTCTACTACAAGCACATTTGCAAGAAAGGGTATCAATTCAAAGTTTGCCAAGAAATATAAAACTAAGACTCACAGAAATTTGTGGATCACTCGAGAACAGAATTAAGAACGAAACTGCAGTTGCACATCCAGAAAGAGGAAGATGCTATTATTGTGATAGAAAAAAAAACGTGCATCTAAATATTATTGTAAGAGATGTTTCAAATGTATGTGTCTTAAGCATGCTACAGTCATGTGCAATGAATGTGTACAACTTACGTAAAAGAATGTTAATCCAGTTCGACACATATATGGCACATGTAGCATGTAGCATATGCAGTTCTTTTTCTAAGACATTTAATTATTTTTTTGAATTTGTTTTCTCTTACAAATATGTTGTAATTTGAATTAGTAATCTTTTTTCTACAATATGCTTATTTATTATTATTCAAAACACCTTCAATATTGTTAAAAATGAGTGCGGAATGACAGTCCGCGCGCGCCCCTTGATGCCAACAATTTTCACGCGACCTCTGAAGGGTTAATCGCAGCTCTTTACGTTATGCAGATGATGTTATACTCTTAAATAAACCCTGTGCAAATCTGTACTACTCTTTAGCTAAATCGAATAATCGTTGTAAGAAATTTCATTAATTAATTGGAACTTATCTCTAAGTGGAGTCCGAAAAGAACGATGCACTTTATCAAAGACTGGAGACCAAAGACATGAGAATTCTGAGAAACATTATGGGAGGGAAGAGTTAACATGAATGACACAACTCATGTTAAAAATAAAGATATTAGAAAGAAACTTAATATCATTAACAAATAAGAATTCATAAGAGGAGCTAATACAGTATTATTAAACAAACAGAATGGAAGAAGATAGGCCAGCAAAATAGCTGTTGGATACCAGGATGACAGGAAAAAGTCCCCAAAGGAGACTTAGATCTAGATGGCGCTGTGCAATTATTAGTTAGTTAAACAACAAAAATTTAAATTTTATAATGCTGGAATCCGACAAGAAAATTTAATTTTTAAGAAAAGTGCTGATATGAAGCTGGTAACAATGTAAGCTGAATCATTTAGTGGTGTCATCGTATAGTGTACATCTCTTTAGGCACATACTAGAAATTAGATAATAAATTAATAATGAAATTATTATTTTATTTTTACAAGAAATTAGTTTTCTCCGTGACAGGTCCTTATGCTTGACAAAACTGAAAGACAGTATTAATTAGTCATTAAATTCTGTATAAACGTAAGTAATGCATGCTTTTCTAGGATGATATCAGTGGAGGAAATGTGTTCTGTCAGCAGGCAACATCTTTGATTTCCACATGCCTGTTTGCTTTCGATTGAAATATAAAGAACATCATGAACCTGACCTTTTCTGTATCATTGTCAATGGTCCTCTCATAAATTTGAACAACACGCACTACGAATTTATCACCCACTCTGACCCACATTTCGTACCATATGCATAATCTATTTTCCAAGTTGGTCTCAAAATATCACTTGGTAGTGATATTATTGTTAGTTGTAAACAACTTTTCGGTGGTAGTTTTGAGGAAGGATCGTAAGTTCTCTATCTTGGTATCGTGATCCAGCTGGTTATTCCTGACGAAACAGGGAGTCTTCAATGCCATCTTTAGGCATTTATTTTGATTTATTTGTTGCTTCTCGATATTCCTTTAGTAGTGGGTATCCCCACGCTAGTGAAGCGTAGGTTAGGTTAGGATATGTCTTATCACCGTTTTGTAAATTGGATCTTGTTGTTCATGTTTAGGTGACTGTTCCTTTCCAAGAGGCAGTAGAATCGGACAATAGTCCGATTGTCTTTTGTGGTGATTAAATGTGTGTGCATCCTGAAGTGCAAGCCTTTATCTAGTTGTACTCCTAGGTATTTGGCGGAGGTTTTGCCTGGGTATAGGTTTTCCGAATACGTGTACAGTTTCTATTAGATTTGCTAGTTTTCTGATGAAGAATAGTAACGAGCCGCTTTTCCGGATTGATGGAGATTCTCCACCTGGCGAAACACTTTTCGAGTTTGTCGGCTGCGATGTAGAGTTTCTCGGTGACTAGTTCGGGACGAAGTGATCTGGCTGTGATGATTGTATCATCGGCATAAAAAAGCGATGAAAGAAGGAAGCCTTTTAGAGAGAAAAGCAGAGGGAATTCACGAAGACTTGGGGTGGCTCTAATGAATTAATCATGACATTATCTACTTAGATAGCGACTGTATGTTTTGTATAGAATCTATAAAATCCCACATAGGTTCCTGTGTATAATTTGTGTCTTTTTTAAGAAAAAAAGGAAACGTATAATAATTTCTTATTAAAAAATCTCCATAATCATTTATAAACCAAACTATTTTTTTCAAATACTTGAAATTTAAGAAATAAAGGTCTAACTTCAGAAATAGTTCGATTTTTTACATTTGCAAAATTCATCCCTCAATTTTTTTTTACATATTTCTTTCTTTACTTATATATTTCATTTATTTAACAAATATATTTTGATTATTCTTCGACGTCAAATGGAATCCTGATATCAATGACTGTATACAATTTACAATGTAGAACGAATTTGTACTTGAGTGTTTATCGACTAACAGTTGCAAAGAAATTTCTCTCTATAAATTAGGAAATGTATATATTTCAACTGGTATGTGTACAGAAAAACAATTTCTTGTTTAAAATGAATATTTCAAAGCTAATGGCTCATAAACACATATATGCCGCTTCTATTATAGCCTCAGTATCTTTGTATATATATGTGTGTGTGTGTGTGTGTGTGTGTGTGTGTGTGTGTGTGTGTGTGTGTGTGTGTGTGTGTGTGTGTTCTTATTTTTCAACAGCACGAAATACGACCGCACGACTTTGTGCGGTCTTCGAGATTGTTAAAATTCCATTTCAGTTCTCAATCCCCAAATATTATTTAAATATTACCCATCCACTATCAATACTCTTGATAATGGCTGGGGAAGTTTTATCTTTTTATTCTGGTAGCCACAGATATTTAAAAAGTTAAAAGAAACAAAACATTTGCTTATTTCTTACTGAAATATAATCCAATTAGTTTCCATATTAAATGCGAAAATTAATTAACTTCTGCAGTGGTTTCCGTAGAATTATTTATGTTTCTTCGGTTTCCCAGGATATATAATTTCTACTTCAAGCAATTATCATAATTTTAAACTTATTTATTTATTTATTATATAATTCATATAATTTTAAATAAATTTAAAAGTTTATGAAATAATTTTATTGCTGCAAAGAAAGAAAAATAGTTTTAATCGGAAATATAACGACGAAATCTATAACGAATTCTGTTGATCTAATTCCTCGCGCCCATTTCATATTTGGGCATGCGCATAGTAGTGAGAGCATGATGTAATCAACTGTAACCACTGTAATTTTATGCCTCATCGTCTGTAAAAATGTATACAATACTTAATAACACAGCTTTTCATCACGACTGAGTCGATCTTTGATGTTAAATGTAACGAGAAAGATGTTAATAATTGAATTATAAAATACTGGCATTCTCTGACGAGAATTACTAAGATGTAATGAATGCAGATACTTTAAATTTAACTCATTCGCCGGATTTTATGTGTGGTTGCCTCAAAGTATATTTCTGACCCTTCGTTCATGAAGAAAGTTGTATTTAAAAATACCGAAACACGTGCTAAGAGTCAAAATAAAAATTACAGCATTACCTTTAATAATGTATGCCGAACGTCTTGCTTGTGAATTAGTTTGAATGAAAAGGCTGAAAAGCCATAAAGTCTTTGCGATTAATTTAATGGCGTTAGTTAAGCGTTATTTGTAATGAGATATGCATTACCTGCCGAAATCAATGAACGTGGAATACAATAAGCATAATGACTCCTTCTGCATGGCTGAGTACAGAGTGTGTCTATGAATATCCATTCGTGGTTGCCTCCTGAATTCAATAAGAAATTACAGAGTTATATACTAAAACTTCGAAAATATGTCAAGAACATTATGGTGTTCTTTATTATCCTCTTTAATTCATTATCATTGCATCATATTGAGTGAAACGATCAATCCGCCATCTGACGTCCAAATTCTCAACCGTTTTCATGGTGTTATGTGATAGTAAGTGATGTATTTTCATTATAGCATTAAAATCAATTCATTTGATTATCTGACGTTTGATATATTCATTTGATATATATGACGATAGGTGTGTGTGTGTGTGTGTGTGTGTGTGTGTGTGTGTGTGTGTGTGTGTGTGTGTGTGTGTGTGTGTGTGTGTGTGTGTGTGTGTGTGTGTGTGTGTGTGTGTGTGTGTGTGTGTGTGTGTGTGTGTGTGTGTGTTGAGGAACATTGACTCGGTTGTTTTGATACATTGTGACCAAAATATGCGGTGTAAAGGATAAGAATTTTCTTCCGAAGTAGACAAGTCACATCTTTAAATAGATTTCGGCCACACTTGGAATATTGTTTCATGCGTTAATTATGCTATGCTCGAAATTTTCAGCCCAGTAGAACCAAAATAAAGCCGTAAAAAAACTTCCGTTAGGTTAGCGGGGAAGGGTCGCACTGTTCACTCTATGTTGGTGAAATATAGCTATTTCTTACGTTGATTAAGATATGCTCTTAATAAAATCAGTTCTAAGGTTACTGATGCAAGGTTACTTCCATAAGGGATCACTTCCTTTATCGACACCTGCATAGCATGTGAATATTTTTTACCAAATATGCAATATAGCTCTTTCTTAAGACAGTTTTCTTGACAGTTTGGTATAATCGGAAGAAAATGCAAAACAAGGTTGTTATTTGGGTATGGATACGTTTTAAATGATCAGCCGGTACTAGAAACGGCCGCTTGTAAATTCTAAAATGCAAGCAATATTTTTAATAACAGAAAAAATAACGATGCCACCTATAAAAGTAAAGAAATAATGTCAGTAAAGTAGCTAACTGTTCCTAAGTCGTAATCAACATCCAACTTTCTCAATACTCACTTTTTTACATAGGATATGTTTTTATGTATCGGGAAGATTACTCCATAATCTTCCCGATGCTTACGACACTTGATCTAGATCGATTTAATGCATTATTGGAGATTATGGGCTACCAATTATTTTTCTTTGCAGTTTGAACACTGTGTTAATAAAAAACGGAACTAATAAAAAACTTGTTAAGATTTGGAAGCCTGTTTAGGAGGAAATTAATAAACAATAAATGAGTAGGATATTTCAAAAGTAATTTTAATTTACTTTCACTAAATTGTCCCGACAAACTACGCAATATATTTGAAATGGTGTTAAAAAGTTAGTCATTAATTTATGAAGAAAAACAGACAGTGTTTGGACAATAGTTTTTTTTCTTAAAGCCTTGAGTTAAATTTGTACTCGATGCATTGTCACTAAGAATTTTACAATCTACATCTGAAAGAGTGAACGAGTGATTGACTTTTTAAATGTCAAATCTTGAAATAAATGCTAATGCAAAAATGGAACACTGAAATAATTTGTGGTTTCTGCATGACAGAGTTGGGCTGGAATAAATCGTGGAGTGTCATTTGGGAAACTATAGCGGGCATTATTAGCTAGACTAGTAGAATTAAGAAGCAATGTTTATTTCAAAATTATATGGTTTCTGCATTCAGTTACATTACAAGCATTCTGCTTGGTATTCGAAAATTGTTAGTTTACTTGCGAGATAGAGAAAAGCAAAATGTCTTCATTCAGGAGGAGCTCATATATCGAGCATCTTTTCAAGATGCAATTGCAATCAGGAGAGAGTGCCGACGTAGGAACGTAGTTGATCTGATGCTTTGGTTATTCCATTTCGGAAGGCGAAAATTCATAAATATGACTTCTAGTAATACAGTTATCTTACGTGTGGAATGCATGATGTATAGGGAAGTAGGTGTTGGTGTGCTTATCCCTAGAGGCCATATTAAAAACAAGCATTCTACACGCATATCCTTGAAAGAATATATATATCCGTCCACTCTAAAGTGCCTCTAAATCCTCCTTGAAAGTAGAGCACTTTAGCTGGTCGGCATTGGGAGCAACACGCCGGATCTGTGCGTCAGAAAAGCTCCAATTAATTATGTTTTGTTTTTGTGAAATCATAGAGTAAGTCTGTCCTACGACTGCAAGAAAAAGCAGCACAAATTAGTAGCACAGTAATGCCCTTCCTTGGATGTTTCTTGTCAACGAAGAAGAAAAAGGCGTCTAATTGTTTTCCGAAGAAACAAAAGACTCACGAGAAAACGCATGACAAAACCAAAATTGTAATGAGTTACAAGACTCATTAATTTCAGCATTATGTCGTACAAAACAGACTAAATAAATTTTGATAAAAAAGTAAATATTTAAGATTAATTATTAATTTTAAATATATTAATTTAGAATTAGATCTAATACCTTATATATATATATATATATATATATATATATATATGACTGTTACTAATTTTCATAATTAGCAAACATTTCCACTAGTGGACGTCTTTGCTGATTATGTGTTTCAATAATGAACATTACACAAATATGACATTATCCTATCCCTTGCTGTCGTATTCATCACAACTTTCTGCTCTTGAAGCAATCCAGCTGTCTTTCCAATATTTTGCACAACAATATCCCACACATTAAAAGATAATATTCCTCGGTATATCTTTTTTATTTTGAGAAATTAAAACCGATAGACCAGTTCTAGCGGCTATATTTATTATACTTTACTATATTGAATTGTTGTTTCTATGTCTGACTTCTGGAATGAATGGTTGGCTCAAAAATTTCCAACTAACTGCCGGTATGAGCCGGTGTCATCTTTATGATATGGCAATGATAAATTAGGAAGAGGGTTCACTTGTATTTATTCTAATAGTGAATTTATCCTACCAATAGCTCTTTACAAACACGGAAAAGAGGAAATATCAAATTGTAAGTGGAGGTTTCTGTGGTTTAGAAATTCACAAGGCATATTCTGGTAATTGGACCACATTCTTTTATTAAGCTAAAAGCAGCACA
This sequence comes from Typopeltis vanoorti, assembly GCF_054136105.1. Lineage (NCBI taxonomy): Eukaryota > Metazoa > Arthropoda > Arachnida > Uropygi > Thelyphonidae > Typopeltis > Typopeltis vanoorti. The sequence goes on from NC_143559.1 coordinate 96,172,740, forward strand.
ATAAAGAAATAAAACCCGACAAGTTTCATAAGTCGTTTGACTTACATCTTCAGGGGTAAAAGGTAACTGAAAGTTAAAACAACAAAAAAAAGAGAAATTAATAGTTCATACTATACAGTTGTAACCTTCTGACAGTTTATAAAATTAAAAATATCAGAATGCAGATTCAAAGCAGTGCTGAGTTTAAACAATGCTGGATGATGCCACGTTCTGTTATTCACGATCATAAAGTCCGAGGTCTGACTGAAGTATATTTTTTATCAAATCTGACCAAACTTGGTGTATAATTAAGATCGTTTTAATTGCATTGTGCTGGAATTCTAAGGATGTTTGCAGCTTCTTTAAATTTCCTTATGTAACAGTTTTTTCTATATAAGACCTGTTTGTTTTCTGCCAGAGTACATTGTGGCTGGTGGAAGTGATATGGAAAGCTAGACCTGATTTGTGTTCTCTTCTGTTTTGTACTTCCTTTTGGTGTCCGTTCATGCGTATTTCCCCAAATCTTCCTGTCTGTCCTACATAGCAGTTGCCGCAAGAACAATACATTTTATAAACACCTGGTTTTTTTAAACGATGATGTGGAGGTTTTGGGGGATATAGAAATCTTGAAATTTGTTCCAGCGGCAGAAAGGCTACGTTGATGTTATGTTTGTTTAGTAATTCGCCATATTCTCTGTAACATTCATGATATATGGAAGCGTGATGGCGTTTTTGAAATCTTGTTTCTGTGGGATGCTTGTAGGAGGTGTGTGTGTGTGTGTGTGTGTGTGTAGGATTTTTTGATAGTCTTGGGTTCATAACCATTTGTTTGAGGATCTGTGTTAAATATTCCAATTCTTCATTTCTCTGTCTTTCCGTGCTGGAAATACTACAAGCTCTGTCCCTCAGGGCTTTTATTAGACCTATTTTTTGCGAAGGATGGTGGTGTGAAGCCGCATCAAGAAATCTTCCTGTGTTGGTGGGTTTTCTATATATTGAGAAAGAAAGTTTATTATCTTTTTCATTGACTTCTAATAGGATGTCAAGAAAAGGAAGTTTTCTAAGTTCTTATTGATCTAAAGTAAATTTTATATTCTTATATAAATTATTCTGGTAATTTTTGAAAGCAATGAGTTCACTTGTTGTTCCTGGCCAAATGATGGAAATACCATCTACATAGCGTAGCCACATTTTTGGTTTTTTATGATAATTGATTAAAGCATTATTTTCAAAATTTTCCATAAATAAGTTAGTTAAAGCCGGAGAGAGGGAAGAGCCCATAGCCAATCCTTCTTTTTGTTCCCAAAATTTGTCTTGATACATGAAAAAAGTATTATTTATACAATGTTTAAAAATATCTACGATGTCTGGAAGAAAGAGCTCTTCAACGAGATTCACAGTTTCGTTTCTTGGAACATTTGTAAATAGGCTGATAACGTCCAAACTTGTTAAGATGTCTGAAGGTCCAATGGAAATATCTTTTACCTTCTCAATAAAATGTGCACTGTCCTTGATGAAAGAAGATGTTTTTCCTATGTGAGGTAAAATCATGTTAGTGAGATGCTTTGCTAAATTAGAGGTCGCAGAGTCTCTCCCATCCAGTATCGGTCTTAAGGGAATACCTATCTTATGTATTTTTGGTACACCATAAATTCTTGGAACTAATAGGTGTTTTGATTGTAGAGTTCTTTTAAGTTCTTCAATCCAATTAGGCATATTTTTAATTAGATCATTGGTTTTATTGTGAGCACGCTTTGTGGGATCTGTCTAAAGGTCTATAGGTATTAGAATCTTCAAGAAGAGTTTTCATTTTATTGTTATAATCTTCAGAGTTCAGAACTTCTGTTGAATTCCCTTTATCTGCTTTGATTATAACGATTGGTTTTGTCTGATTTTAGCTCTTTGAGGGATGTGTATTCTGTGTAAGGAAGGTTTATTTGAGGTAATTTGCTTTGCAATAGTAAAGCTGTGCTATGTATATGAATGAGAATCACCAGGTACATTTCTTTTTCCTTTTTCTATTTGAGCGATTATGTCAATTTTTGGTAGGAAACGTGACGTTAAGGCAAAGGTGAAACCGTTCATGAGTAGATTTTTTTCGGTTCTTGATAGGACTCTTGAAGAAAGGTTAATAACTTCTTTGGAATAATCTAGGTGTTTTCTTTGTTTTTGTTTTTCATGAAGAAGTAAGTTAGATTTTTTGATTTAATTAAATTAAAACAATTAAATACTCACGGTGAGTGCTTTTGGTATAAAGTTACGCAACTAGAGAAATTACATATAAAACATCTGAATTTCATCAGCCGTCTTATATTCTTAATCCGCATCCAAATCAAGCGTGCAATACATACAAATAAAACCAACAGAATTTACCGAAGAATGGAACTAGCGATTCTGAGAGAAAAATGTCAGCCACTAGATCACAATTAGCACAAATTAACCGAGATACATTTTCTCTACATATATCAAAGCTGCAGCAATTTCTGATCGGGAGAATCATGCTTTGATCAAAAAAGTTAACTTACTTCTTCATGAAAAACAAAAACAAAGAAAACACGTAGATTATTCCAAAGTAGTTATTAACCTTTCTTCAAGGGTCCTATCAAGAACCAAAAATAATCTACTCATGAAAGGTTTCACCTTTGCCTTAACGTTTCCTACCAAAAATTGATATAATCGCTCAAATAGAAAAAGGAACAAGAAATGTACCTGGTGATACATCAGATCTCATCCATATACATAGCACAGCTTTACTATTGTAGAGCAAATTACCTCAAAGAAACCTTCCTTACACAGAATACACATCCCCCAAAGAACTAAAATCAGACAAACAAATCCTTATAATCAAAGCAGATAAAGGGAATGCAACAGTAGTTTTGAACTCTGAAGATTATAACAATAAAATGAAAACTCTTCTTGAAGATTCTAATACCTATAGACCTTTAGACAGAGATCCCACATGGCGTGCTCACAATAAAACCAATGATCTAATTAAAAATATGCCTAATTGGACTGAAGAACTTAAAAGAACTCTACAATCAAAACACCCATTAGTTCCAAGAATTTATGGTGTACCAAAAATACATAAGATAGGTATTCCCTTAAGACAAATACTGGATGGGAGAGACTCTGCGACCTCTAATTTAGCAAAGCATCTCACTAACATGATATTACCTCACACTGGAAAAACATCTTCTTTCATCAAGGACAGTGCACATTTTATTGAGAAGGTAAAAGATATTTCCATTGGACCTTCAGACATCTTAACAAGTTTGAACGTTATCAGCCTATTTACAAATGTTACAAGAAACGAAACTGTGAATCTCGTTGAAGACCTCTTTCCTCCGGACATCGTAGATATTTTTAAACATTGTATAAATAATACTTTTTTCATGTATCAAGACAAATTTTGGGAACAAAAAGAAGGATTGGCTATGGGCTCTTCCCTCTCTCCGGCTTTAGCTAATCTATTTATGGAAAATTTTGAAAATAATGCTTTAATCAATTATCATAAAAAACCAAAAATGTGGCTACGCTATGTAGATGGTATTTCCATCATTTGGCCAGGAACAACAAGTGAACTCATTGCTTTCAAAAATTACCAGAATAATTTATATAAGAATATAAAATTTACTTTAGATCAATAAGAACTTAGAAAACTTCCTTTTCTTGGCATCCTATTAGAAGTCAATGAAAAAGATAATAAACTTTCTTTCTCAATATATAGAAAACCCACCAACACAGGAAGATTTCTTGATGCGGCTTCACACCACTATCCTTCGCAAAAAATAGGTCTAATAAAAGTCCTGAGGGACAGAGCTTATAGTATTTCCAGCACGGAAAAACAGAGAAATGAAGAATTGGAATATTTAACACAGATCCTCAAACAAATGGTTATGAACCCAAGACTATCAAAAAATCCTACACACACACACACACACACCTCCTACAAGCATCCCACAGAAACAAGATTTCAAAAACGCCATCACGCTTCCATATATCATGAATGTTACAGAGAATATGGCGAATTACTAAACAAACATAACATCAACGTAGCCTTTCTGCCGCTGGAACAAATTTCAAGATTTCTATATCCCCCAAAACCTCCACATCATCCTTTAAAAACACCAGGTGTTTATAACATTTATTGTTCTTGCGGCATCTGCTACGTAGGACAGACAGGAAGATCTGGGGAAATACGCACGAACGAACACCAAATGAATGTGCAAAACAGAAGAGAACACAAATGAGGTCTAGCTTTCCATATCACTTCCACCGGCCAGGCCACAATGTACTCTGACAGAAAACAAACATATTTTGTATAGAAAAAAACTGTTACATAAGGAAATTTAAAGAAGCTGCATACATGCTTAGAATTCCGTCACAATGCAATTAAAATGAAGACTTAATTCTACACCAAGTTTGGTCAGATTTGATAAAAAATATACCTTAGTCAGACCTAGCACTTTATGATCGTGAACAACAGAACCTGGCCTCATCCAGCATTGTTTAAACTTACCACTGCTTTGAATCTGCATTCTGATTTTTTTTTTTAATTTTATAAACAGTCAGACGACTGTATAGAATGAACTATTAATATCCCTTTTTTGTTGTTTTAATTTTCAGTTACCTTTTACCTCTGAAGATGTAAGTCAAACGACTTACGAAACTTGTCGGGTTTTATTTCTTTATTGTGCTTTTCGCTTAATAAAAGAATGTGGTCCAATTACTGGAATATGCCTTATGAACTTCTAAACCACAGACGCCTCCACTTAAATTTGATATTTCCTCTTTTCCGTGTTTGTAAAGAGCTATTAGTAGGATAAATTCACTATTAGAATAAATACAAGTGAACCCTCTTCCTAATTTATCATTGCGATATCCAGAACAAACGAAATAAATGAGTAACTGAGTTAGTGAAGGCAGTAATTGAGCAACTTCATATTAAATGAATAACTTCACAATAACAGTTATTTCGTGTTTTGTACTGCAGTATTTCAGGAGCTCGGATAACAGAAATTTCTTCTTCTTCAACCTTCTGGTTGTGTCCTCTGCTGGACGAAGGTCTCCCCCATGATTTTCCAGATCCCTCGGTTTTTTGCCTCTCCCTTCCATCTCACTCCTCAATTTATTCCAGTTCATCTCTCCACCTTCTTCTCGGTCTTTGTCTTGCTCCATCCATTGGTCTCCACTCTGTTGTTTTTCTAGTCCATCTCCCGTCACTGCATCTGGCAATATGGCCAGCCCATCTCCACTTAGCCTGTTTAATGTATTTTACAATATCCATGACACCTGTTTTAGATCTTAACCAGATATTTGTCTTGCTATCTCTTAATGTTATTTTTAGCATACCTCTTTCCATGCGATGTTGTGTTGTTCTCAGCTTTTTGTTTAGGGCTTCTGTTAAAGTCCATGTTTTCCCTCCACATGTTAGGCCAGGAAGTATGCACTGGTCGAAAATTTTCCTTTTTAGACTCACAGTGATGTTATTTCTGAATATGTCTCTCAGTTTCCCCATAAGCCATCCATCCAAGGTGAATTCTTCTTTCAATCTCTTTTCTTTGGCACTCCTCAAAGGATAACAATTGGCCCAAATATACATAGGAAATAACTCGTTCTATTTCATGGTTTTCAATTTTGACAGTTCTATGGTAATATATTTATTCATCATTATTTTTATTTTTTCTCTATTTATTTTTAATCCAATTACTCTGGAGGCTTCATTTAGCTGATTTAGCCTTTCATCCAGATCTTCAAGATTATCTGCTATCAGGGCAATACCATCTGCAAATTTCAGATGATGCAGCCTTTCTCCATTTATGATTATTCCTTTTGTTTCCCAATCAAGGCTTCTAAAGACTTCCTCTAGTGCAGCTGAAAATAATTTGGGAGATATGGTGTCGCCTTGTCGGATGCCTTTTTGTATTGGGAACTTTTCACTGTTTTTATATAATTTAATTACAGAAGTTGCATTATTGTAAATATGTTTTAGTGTTTCAATATATGGTTTCTCAGTCCCCTGGGTTTCAAGCGCTTTTAGTATTGTAGATGTTTTAACTGAATCAAATGCTTGTTCGTAGTCTATATAGGCCAGACATAAGGGTTTATTGTATTCAATTGAGTTTTCAATGAGCTGTCGTAATGTGTGAATATGGTCCAAAGTATTGTAATTCTTTTTAAATCCAGCTTGTTCACAGGATTGAATTCCCTCTAGTTTAGATTTTATTCTATTATTTATAATATTTGTGAAAACTTTATATATGGTGGGGAGTAGGCTTGTAGTTTTTAATTTCTTCCTTATTGCCCTTTTTAAAAATTAATATTAGAAGCGAATTGTTCCAATTTTTCGGAATTTTTCTCTGTTTTAGGCATTTATTAAAGAGTTCAGTCAGCTGTTTGATGACAGGGCTTCCTCCCAGTTTTAAGAAGTCTACCATAATTCCATGTTCTCCAGGGGCCGTTCCATTCTTCATTTACCGCAGTTTAATTTCCACTTCACTTTGTAAGATCTCAGGGGCATCATGTTCTTCCTCACTCGAGTTATCCATAGATGATTCTTGGATGTCCCGGTCTTTGTCTTCATAGAGTTCAGTATAAAATTCCTGAATTCTTTTGATTATTGTATCTCTATATTTTATACGGTCACCATGTTTGCCTCTTACAGCAGCTATTTCCTTTGTTCTAACTGATAATGTTCTTCTTAGGACCTTCATATTATATTGTTTTCTATTGTTTCTTTAATTTTCCTAGTATTATATGATCTAATTCATGTTTCATCCTTTTAAGTATAGTTTTACAAATTTCCGCATATTCTATTTTATTGGTGTCATTCAAATCTCTTTTCATATCTCTTCTTTTCTTCATCAGATCTAAGGTTTCCTGTCTTAGTTTTTCATCTCCTTGGTGCCTTTTTACACCTCTTATTTCTAGTGCACAATTCAAGATAGATTTTGTTAATATTTTATTAGCATCATCGATGGTAGTAGCTGTGTTTAACTTTTTTAGTTCATTTTTGAGCGATTCTCTATAACAGCTTTTACTGTGGTAGACGTTTTGTAGATTCACTAAATTGAACTTTTTTCTTATGAGCTTATTCCTTTCCCATTTTTATTGATCCATACTTTTGCCCTTACCAGTCTGTGGTCACTTCCTGTATTAAATCTATTAAGCACTTCGGTATTATTTATAATATATCTTCTGTTGGAGAGGATGAAGTCTATTTCTTTGTACGTTTGTCCGTTTGGGCTTCTCCAAGTCCATTTTCGGTTGATTTTCTTCTTGAAAAAGCTGTTCATAATAAAGAGGTTATTTTCTTCTGAGAATTCAATAATTCTTTCTCCTCTTTCATTCCTCTGTCCAAATCCAAATTTACCGATGGAGTTCAGATGGTCATCTCTGCTTCCAATTTTGGCATTAAAGTCACCCATTATAATTATGTAGAATTCTTTAGAATTATATAGTGTGGATTCTAATGTTTCATAGAAATCTTCTATCCCTTCATCTGGATGGTCCGTAGTTGGGGCATATACTTGTATAATTTTAGTTGGTATCTTTTATTTATGAAGAGACTTAGTTCAGCCATTCTTGGTGTTATTTTATTTACAAACAGGATATTGTCCTTGACTGTTTTATTTATTAGGAATCCTACGCCACCAGTTGAGTTTCTGTCACATTCATAGTGGTAGAGTAGATGTCCATCTTTTAATTGCATGAGAGTTTCTTCCTTCCTTCTTATCTCCGAAAGGCCCACAACGTCCCATTTTATATGGTCCAATTCCTTTATCAGTTCTTCCAATCTATCATCATCCCGTAGAGATCTGCAGTTATATGTTCTTACTAATATCCTTCTATCATTGTGCACTGTAGGTGGTCTCATAGTAGCTAGTGGAGACTGTAACATATTTTTCGACCTAGACCCTCTGCCTTAGTCCAGGACCCTTCCCTTTTTATGCTGGGCGACCGACGAGCCAGTATGTAATTTTCCTATTTTATTCATTATTTGCATTATCTTCATGGGGAGATATTTGGCCTTATAGCACCGCACTGGCCTGATGGGTTGGTGCCCCACAGTAGTGCATCAGATGAAATGACACAGCAAAATAGTAAATATTCAACCCTAGCCGTCGAATACTCTAATAACATTGGGGGTAAGGAGCAAGCAAGGAAGGAAGAGAGAGACCAGTCTACAGATAATATAACAGATGTATATTACATGAAGTAAGGCATGGTCCAGCATCAGGTACCTCGGGTTTGCCATGTCCGTACTCACTAAAGTGAGCTCTTGAGTAAAGGGATCACTTTAGTGAGTACGGGCATGGCTTTTAAGATTTAAGGCTTCCTAAATGTTGCGTCCTCCTACCAGAAAAATTATCCAGCATCAAGTTTGGTCTTCCATAATCAAAGATCTCACATTTGCAAGCTTTGGCTACAATAAGCATTGTGTTCTAGAATACGACAATACCAGCTGATAGATCTGCTTTTACGCATTCAGTGTTGCATTATTTAATATGAATCCTGTATATTCTCTCATTGTTTAATGTAATACATTTTACTTCTCTCTTTTTTGAAGACTATGAAGTGTTTCATGATTCCTGAGGAAGTGAATCTGTCAGAACAGAAAACCAGTTGATATTTTAATGAAGTATTTACTATCACTTTACGACATGTGATCATTTTTCTGGAAAGGCCAAAAAGACAATTAATATTCCTGTAACATGTGCGTCTAATTTCGACATTTTAAAACAACAATGGAGTATATTTGTTTCTGAAGATACCCTTTAACGTCACTGTTTAAGGAAATTACCTGGAAAAGAAAGAAAATAAAGGTTTTAAATACAATATCGTGAGACGCGTACTGTTTTACATGTAATGAATTACATCGTGGTGCATAATAATTTATTTTTATAAAATCTAGTTTGAAAGCACGACATATAAATATGGGCTAGTGTAGCGATCACGTTTACTCCTATACATATAAGATGTTGAACTACTTGCAATTGTCAGTTTACATGAATTGTGCAAAATTCATAAAATGCAACTTTGCTAACCGACGATAATTTACAATGGTACCGATTCCCACATTCTTTTAGGAATGTTTGCCTTGTCCTTTGAAGATTCCAATAATCTCATCAAGACACTCGTTATCGAGAACGATAATATAAATAAATGGATATTAGATATTCTAGTGAACATTGATTTAATCCAATGGAATTGATTCGAGCGTAACTCATTTGAATTATGTATTCAAATATCGAATATATTTCGAAATTTCGAATATATATTTAAATATATATTCGAAATATCGAAACTGAATTTATTCTATTCTATGATTGGTTGTAAATTGTCATCAGTGAAATTTTATTATTTTTTTTCTATTTTCCGAAGCTACTTGAACTCATACTTATAGTCCTTATAAGGACTGGCTTAAAGGGGCGAGCAAGAATGCTTTTCATCTTCCCCGTTATCTGTAGAGCACAGTGTAGGGATAAGGTATTATTGAGCTATTAAAGCTCTGATCATGGCAGAAGGGTAACAGCAATAGCCGAACCTCAGTTAGAACTTCATTGGCTACAGCATTGCCATCCATTATCCTCCAAGGGTATTGATCGCCGCATCTCATGGTCGATCCATCTTCATCCCTTGAACTCATACTTATAGTCCTTATAAGGACTGGCTTAAAGGGGCGAAGCAAGAATGCTTTTCATCTTCCCCGTTATCTGTAGAGGACAGTGTAGGGATAAAGTGTTATTGAGCTATTAAAGCTCTGATCATGGCAGGAGGGTAACAGCAATAGCCGAGCCTCAGTTAGAACTTCATTGGCTACAGCATTGCCATCCATTACCCTCCAAGGGTATTGGATTGAATTAATCAATCACCGCATCTCACGGTCGATTGATTCCCCAACTCCTAAATTCTCTTCCACTTGAACTCATACTATTTTAACAATGATTTTTAAGTAATAATAATATAGTATAATTGATAAGGTGCACGTGAAATTATCACAATATTTGAAGGATCATTCTAATAATATTTGCATCAAATAATTTTTCACTAATAAAATAATTATTTATCACTTTTTTTATTTAATTTATTTTTTCATTTGCATTATTTCCCAATTATAACACTGTGACACTGGTCATGGATAATATACCAGCTGGAATCGTAGCTCGTTCAAAACTAGCTCAGCAGAATATCAGAATGATAATGGCGGAATATCATCTGTCCAATTCAAACTCCTTAAATGTATTGAAAATCAAATATCCTCGTATATACTATTTTCATATATTTACCGAAAGGTGGAAAATCAATTATTAAGAAAAGCATCAGGATTTAACGAACCATTCATACATATTTAAAACTGCACAATTAGAAATATTTAAAATCTTATAAAAATCCAAATTTGTAATAACGTAAAAAAATCTCCTTTATACTTCCACGTTTTTATGCTTTCTTTAAGTAAGGCCTATTTCTTTGCTTTCTTTAAGTAAGGCCTATTTCTTTGCTTAGATAATGGTAGGCGATAAAATCCACATACTACAGTTGGTCATTTCTTAACGAACGTTTGCACAGCCGGAATATATAACGCGAATACTAAATTGCATTCAAGACAGAAAGCAATGAAATGACTCATTAGATTTAACCGATGAGCGTGTATTTCACATGGAAAATCTCAGAATTATATATAAAATAAAATAAAATTCTGTGTTAAACTCGTGAAACACTGAAAGAAAACAGTACGTTGTGCCAATGCATTGCGCCCATCTGGTGTTGTGAATTTCAGTTGCTTCTTGAAATAATTTATATTTAAGTACCAAATAAGTCTGCTTACGATGTTAGGGTTAACAAACTTATATTCTATGAATATAAAATTTCTAAAATTCTAAAATTTCTAAAATTCTAAATTTTCTAAAATTCTATGAAATATTATATTCTATGAATATAATAGCAAAACAAAGACAGGTGGGTATCCAACAAATTCACCGAAAACCATTCGTCGAAAGACAGTTCATCGAAAAAGCGATTAATCAAAAGTCATTTCATCGAAAAAAAACAATTCGTCGAAAACCAATTCGTCCAGAAGAAATGAATAAAGAAATTAATCGAAAACATACGTATCAAATTTCATCGAAGATAGAAAAAGAAATAAATAAGAAATGCAAACTAGAGTTATATTTCTTTAATACTTAGTATGCGTAGCATACGTTACGTTCTAAGTAAGTTAGCTGAAGAACTTTATCATATTAATTCATGAGAAATGGAATTACTAGATGTATAGAGAACAAACTCTCAACAGTGTCTATAAGAATTCCGTTTACTTATTAAAGAAAATTCATTATATTTATGCAACAAAATGTCGTTTTTCCATATTATTAAGAAATGCATTAATAATTAACTGTGTTATGAATACATTTGTTAATAATAATTATCTTAAAAATATATTATTGTGAATCTGGATTTGTTTTACACGAATTCGAGATTTTACAATCACCAATGAGCCTATTTATCTTGAAAACTGATCAGTGGAGTACAGAACAGACGTACGTGCGTGATCAAGAAGGCAAAGGAATTCCAAAGATAAAGCAGATATACAGCACATTTGTTTCAAAGTGATAGAGAAGAAATAAACCACGCTAGCTCTACTCGGGAAAAAAAAAACGAACATTTTTTAACATGACTTCTACGGCGAATTCAATCTTTTTTGGAGAGATATTTCGAAACGTTTTTGTTACTTTGTAGCTGTACTGAGGAGAATATATTTCTTCAGATGATATATGATCACTGAAGATATTTTCTTGCGTGCATTTTTTTATTAAATTCCGAAAGACATGATATATGCATCAGGAGATTGTGCTTTGTAGCAAATCTAGAAATTCAGAATTCTTGTGTTGGATAGAAAAGAGATCTAATACAGTGAATTTGAATATACTTATAAATCAGGAATGATGTTTATTGAAATACTTACGGATATAAATCAATGAGCATATTTTATTACGCATACATATGCATCAAATATAAATCAATGTGTGTATAAATCAATACACATCAACATAAATGAAATTATATATAATTAACAAAAATGATATCAGGACTGTACAATGCTGAATATGAGGACAGACTGAGGTCATGTAAAACTGCGGAGTTTGGAAGATAAAAGGAAATTGGGGGGACGGAGGAATTTAAAAAATGTTTAGAGATATTTACGGGATTGACACTGAAAAGATTGTTCGTATGGGAGAACAAGGGCTTTAACTTCCTGGAAGTTTGGAATACATTGCGTAATAGAATGATGCACGTACAGATGTTAAGTGTCGTGCATGAGTGCCGTTGGGTGTCCCATAAATTTGTCAATATTTCAATAATTCATAAAAATCGGAAAAATGAGGATATTAGAATGTGGTTTGCACGAAAGTAAATCGTAAGGAGGGGAACATTTTTGGCAGGGAAAACCGTTGGTACGAAAAGAAATATGTTTGCTAAAAGAAAAGTTTGTTGCTGTGATGCTGACATTGGTGGATAACGCATTGTGAGAGAAGTCCTTTTGCGTAAGGGGAATACTTAGCGTAAGTTTACTGAAGTTTCGAATGTAGTAAAGAATGAAAAACGGTCGAGATACTATCTCACCTGTCGGACTGCAGTCTCTGATACGACGTTTTGAGGAAACTAGAAGTTTGTCAGATCGCCCTCGCACCGGCAGAACAGTGTTATCCGAAGCCTGTAGTAGTAGTAGTAGTGCTGCCGAATCGCAAATGAATGTCCTAACGGCACAAGAGCGGCGTAAACTGTGCATTGAGAAGCAGCAAGAATCAAGGGCATAGGTAATACGTCCATCTTCCGCATCCTTCACGTGTTAACTTTGTATCAATACACGCTGCAATCTCTTCACAAGCAAATTCTTCTCGCTTAGCGAATACCACTAAGTCGAGAGGAATTCACTATGTGACTTTGACAAAAGTGGCATAAGATCCACAATGGGTGTGTAATATCTTCTAGACAGAGGAAGCGCATTTTCGTTGCATGGGACAGTTAAAAAGCATAACTGTCGAATTTAGGCGCAGGACAGTCCACACGCCTACGCTGGAGCTATTGCATTCACCACGACTCGCTGTTTGGTGCGGCTTCACTCATTCATCATTGTGAGTCCCTTTTTCTTTGAAGAGCCATGTGCAACAAGGGGCTGGTAGACGTGCTCAGTAAATGCGCAACTCTACTTGCAAGTGCTACGCTATCCCGTAGCATGCTTGGTAAAAATGTTCTTCACACAGTCACGTTCATGCAGGAGAGTAGCACCTCATATCGCATCTCCCATGAAGCAGTTTCGCATCAGCACATTTGGTCAAGAACGATCTCTCGTCACCCATAATTTCAACTCCCCATGGCCCCTTGGTCCACGGACTTGCCACCAGTAGATTTTTGGTTGTGGGTGTATTTAAAGTCCAGAGTGTACCTTAGCAGTCCATCTTCCTTAGCGGATTTAAAAGATGCCATTCGATGTCATCCTCACCCGGATATGCTCCACACTTCCTGTAAATGGCGTTCTCACCCGCTTGCAGCATGTAATTCCAGCGGACACCTTGAACACTTATTGTGGTGATATGTAACTTTTTTTCCTGTATTTGAATAAATTAGTTTTCAATGCCATGCTGCAATTTTGAACTAAAAAAAAACCCTTTGCGATTCACTTTCGTGCAACCACACTCTAATATACCAAGTTTTCTGATTTTTATGAATTATTGAAATACGTATAGTATGCACACATATATTCCAATACAAAATCAATTAAAAGATGAACGATACACTCAAATGCAAAAGATAGTTAAAACCATCGTATACCAATCAGTTTATTTATATTAATAGATTGAATTTTTCCTGAAATTTTTATACATAAAATAAAAAGTTGCAAAAAAATCTTTCCTGTTTTAATTATAATATTCTGGTGGAGAAGTCTACAGTTTATTTATTTATTTAAATAATATATTTTTATTTAAAATGTATATGTATTCACCATTTTTTCCTAATTACATATGAATGAGGTCCAAATAAAAGTCCAAACGCTACTAAATCATTTTGTAAAATCATTTTGTAAATTAATCTAAGGTAATACCTTAGATTAACTTACATTTTACAAAATACCTAAATTAATTAAAGTGTACTATTTAGATAATACGAAGTTATTTGTCATAAATGACTTTCAGAGTTGTCAGGTTGGTTGTATTTCGTCGATAATTTCGCCGTTTCTGAAACCTCTACAAGTGTCTTATCTTTAACTTGGAATCTACCTTATCTTGTTTCACGTGCAGCATTTTGATTGATTCGTAATCTGTTTAGAGGTATTTCTCTAAAAATAAATATCTTCACTTCTGTTCACGCTCTCGCACATCGCTGAAGATAAACTAGACAGAAACGTCAGTAGTTTATGACTTTTATTAAGGACCTGCACGCATTTGTGACGTTTATTAAGCAGCGTCTAACGCGTGTATTTGACAATATGGCGCCTATTAACTTTTATCTTACCCACATTGTTTGAATTCTTTATATATTTGAATTCTTATCACTAGAAGTCACAGCTCTTTGAAGATAAAGTTTAAAATAACGCCGGGGAGGTGGTAAACAGATAACTGCTTTTGTGAATATTTTTTTTTTATTTCCCGGATGATGCTGAAAATTAAATTTTCAAAACGTGTTCCAAACAACCAGGTAAAGAAAAACATAAAGTAGCTTATTAGAAATTTCAAGCATGCAGTGAAAGTCAATGGGTGCACAGAATGGACACGCTGAGCAAAATAAACCCTAAAAGAAGTTTTAAGGCAGTGACAGTAAAGCAAAGATCATAAAACATGACAAGAAGAGTCTCTAAATAGCATGTGTTCTATCAAAGAAGCCTCTCTGCGTTTGGAGCACAGCTTCCAGTCGTGGAATATTGTTTTATTAATATACTGCCTGAATACTAAGAAGAATAATGCAGTAATCTGTACTCACTGTATTCAGGAAATTAAGACGAATGAGTGTACTCTGTTGCAAAAGTTAAAGACATTTTATCACTACATTAGTTTATATTTCTGTTCAACTAATCATTATTTTCTTATGTGTGCATCAAACGTTTGTACGAACTAATTACGTCGAGATATTCGTATTGTAGAATTTGTTGATTCGGTAACGTTTGCGAATACATTGTCAGAGAACTATTTATCTGAGATAAGTGGCAAAATGACTATTATAAAGCAAATATTTTTAGTAAAACTCTTTTCTAATTATAATTACTTATTTTTCCATAATTACGAGCCCATCTCTAAATCTAGCTAATTTACAGTCTCAATTTTGTGAACTCTAAAACTATTGTAAGACCCTCATGGTATTTGTACATTTGTGATAGATTAATTTGTTATGACAAACGTTACTTCTCATGATGAATATAAATATTAATGACCGCTTTGTTTTAAAATTATATGAGATTTAATTTTAATATTTATACAGTAATAATTTTTATTTCTTTTAAATGTATAATAAAGTTTATTTTAATTTTAAAATTTCATAAATTTCAATAAATTACTCAGTACACCTTTATATTATTTCTAAGAATTTTCTAGTTAATACTGTGGAAGAATTCAATACCGGGCAGATGAATACCCCTGGAGATTAATGGATGGCAATGCTGTAGCCAATGAAGTTCTAACTGAGGCTCGGCTATTGCTGTTACCCTCCTGCCATGATCAGAGCTTTAATAGCTCAATAACAACTTATCCCTACACTGTCCTCTACAGATAACGAAGAAGATGAAAAGCATTCTTGCTTCGCCCCTTTAAGCCAGTCCTTATAAGGACTAATACCGGGCAATCTCCCGTGTGGTGGCCTGGATAAGAATATCACCAATGCAAATCCAAGCATATCGTAAGAGGCGACTAATTGGACTGCTAAGATTCGAGAGTTTGAGTTCGCTCTCTTAAGGTAGGTTTTTGCCTTAAAGGAGCAATGTGAGTCTCCGGGGAAAGTGTTTTCCGGCACGGCCCGGTGGGGGATTTTGTCAGTGAATGCTTTTCTTCAGAATATGAGCGGTTCTGCTCGGTTGTGGTGGGGGGAAGGCCATCACTGAGTGGAACCAACGCTGAGTTGGACGGTTTTTCGGCCACTATTGAGTGGTCTAGGAATCGTCTTAATTTTTAGAGATTGGCTTTACTTAAGTATCACCAATTTAGCTCATGCATATCGTACGAGGTGACTAAAATGGGTACCCTGGGAGGGTAATGGATGGCAATGCTGTAGCCAATGAAGTTCTAACTGAGGCTAGGCTATTGCTATTACCCTCTTGCCATGATCAGAGATTTAATAGCTCAATAACACGTTATCCCTACGCTGTCCTCTACAGATAACGGTGAAGATGAAAAGCGTTCTTGCTTCGCCCCTTTAAGCGAGTCCTTTTAAGGAATACCGGGAAATCGTACATTGACCTCCATCTAAATCTTTTATTTTAGACTTCTTAATCCTCATGTGAGATTTCTTTTTAAATAGTTCTTAATCCTCGTGTCAGATTTCTTTTTATACATGAACTCGAAGGAAATAATTTCTTGTACTTTATTTGGAATAACCCATTCATGGATCTAAACGTTTTGTTAAATGTGTGCTGCATATCTTGTGCGAAACTCCGAAACGTTTTATTCGGATGAGAGTTGAATGTTTATTATGTGAAATACTTTCCTCCCTTTCTCATCTTAATTAATTTTACCCTTCATTTTTAAATAAATTATATACATCCTAATTAAATATATTACTGTATTCATAAAAAAATAAGGCAGACAATTTTTTGTGTATTTAACTTATTATCAATAAACTCTGATTTAAAATAAGAGAAAACTACTCTAGTATTTGAATCGCGTATATTTTCTGATTATGATACTTAAAACATTAATTTAGTTTATATTTTAATAACAACAGAGTTACCGAGTGTTAGTTATGCTTCAAAAGGACTCTAAAAATCATATTTCAGAAAGCTAAACCACAAACTGTACCTGCTTCGTGATCTTTTAAACTTAAAATGTTTCGATGGGATGATTCATTCAATCCAATACCCTTGGAGGGTAATGGATGGCAATGCTGTAGTTCTAACTGAGGCTCGGCTATTGCTGTTACCCTCCTGCCATGATCAGAGCTTTAATTGCTCAATAACACCTTATCCCTACACTGTCCTCTACAGGTAACGGGGAATATGAAAAGCATTCTTGCTTCGCCCCTTTAAGCCAGTCCTTATGAGGATATAAGGATATTGATTTTTGTAAGAAGTTTATGACTGTCTTGTTGGGATTCACTTTAAGCACGAGATATTATTTCGGTCAGCGTCGTTACTAAATTCAATATGATGTGATTGTTTGTTTCGTTGCATTATCCAAAAATTTTTAGTTTTCAAGTATAGTCAAGAAAAGAATCAAGAAAGAGGGATTTCTAAGGCGCCGTAGAAGTGCATTTTATATGGATTTCTTTCAGTGAAAATAAAATACAAAATGGAGATGGACGTGAGTCTTGGTAATTCCTTTCCCAAGAACCTCTTGGGAAATGGACATGGAATATATTTTCCAGGGAACCTACTTTTTAAAAAAGTCGAAGCACGTTCTCTTCAACTACACGTTTACCTTCGATTTTGTTTGTTGTGTGTGTGACGATTTTCTGACCAAAGTTGTATAGCTCGCGAGTTTTAGCAGCAAGTCATAACCTGTTCGTTAATGGTCTGTATAGAGAATAAAAAACATTGTCGGTAATGTATAGTCAACAATCGTGTGATCCAATAAAGGAAGAGATAAAAAAAATCGTAGAATAGTTTACGAAAAACATCAGAAGAACGGGTTTGGATTAGAGCTTACTCACTGTTACAAGAAAACAGATCAACAAGAAAATTCTGTTGTTAACATATGGCGGACAGTCATAGCATTATTGCACATGTTGTGATCTTACCTAACACAAATTGTTCTAGATTATCAACAGAATTAATCCATAAGAGTTTGTCATCTTATTCATTCACGAAACAGACTAACAAAGGTTGGTTAAAAATGGGTTTCTGGTCTGTATACTTACATATATCAGCATTTCGCTTGAAATATAATTTATAATTCAATGTAGTGCCGCTTCATGTTTCGATCAGAACAATTATCTACCGCATATGTGTTCAGAGATAACACGCAAATGCATTATTTGTATGCAAACACATAATTATCTTGCTCATCTATTTTAAACAAGTTACTTTGTTTGCTAACGTATGCAGCAATAAGCTGGTAATATAACCATTATATGTATATTCAACTAGATTGAAAAGAGCAAAACGTGATTCATTTTCATTTAAATATATAATTTCATATAAATTTCATATATAAATTCCTGTATAGTGTATACCATTTGGGAATAATAAGGTGTGCGAATACATTTCGCATCAAACTACTGGATATAATATATATCCTTTCTGAAGCTTATGACACAACGGTAGTTTATTGTTAGAGCTTCGTTTAATAGATTTATCTTTTCCCATCATAAGT
This sequence comes from Typopeltis vanoorti, assembly GCF_054136105.1. Classification (NCBI taxonomy): domain Eukaryota; kingdom Metazoa; phylum Arthropoda; class Arachnida; order Uropygi; family Thelyphonidae; genus Typopeltis; species Typopeltis vanoorti. The sequence continues at coordinate 96,191,231 of NC_143559.1, forward strand.
TGGGAAGATTAGAGATCGTTTGCATGATCTATGGATATAAATGCAAGTATCTCCGATTTGATAAGAAGATAATATTGGGTAGATATAACTTGAATGTGGAGAACATCAAACATGTTAATGAATACCGGAAAATATTTAGGTAATTAACTTCAGGAATCATGTTAGTAAGACAAACAGAAACTATGGCAGATTGCATGATTTAATAAATGAAGCTTTACTTTTCAGATAAAGGAAGCAAAGATACTGTTATAAATACCCACAAACCCGTCAACCATGAGTATTGACAATTGTGTATTCTACAATGGTAATTATCAGAAACTGTTGATTAGTTGTAATTTCAAGAAATAATTTAAAACGAGACAGAGAAGCTATTTATGTATAAGTTGGTCCATATTGTATAAGATAAGTAACATGATTTCGTTGAATCCGATCCGTATCGATTCAGTGGTATTTGTGATTAGGCAATATATTTTGTTCATCTTGCTGCTTGGTTTCTCTTTCTCAGCATTGAATTATTCGGTCTCAGACGGTGGGCTGTTGTTTTTTCTACGAGTAATTCTCTTTTACTTTTCACAAACATAAAACACTTCACAACAATTTTACTCTTTTTCTATCAGCACATGGATCGAAAGTTCCGCTTTGTTCTACTTTATTCGAGCATCACCTTCTCTATTTACATTGAAACATTACAAAAACATAATTTCTGTTAGTATACGTTAATAAATGTATTCTGTTGTTTTTCTCTGTTCCGTTCTGATATTCTATAGAGCAGAAAGCTTCACATGTAAGTAGTAGTAATAATAGGGGCACTTCTGACAAGATCAAGATAAGAAAAGGAATCGTGACGTGATTGGTTGTTCACTTGATGGCGTCATTGGTTGTGTGACGTCTTGATTTTGGAATGTTAGGAATTTTTCTGGGGACCATCTGTGTGTGTGACGTCACGTCGCTTGTTTTTTTCGCGTATGGAATTATGGGTGATGGTAGCGATAAGGATTCGTGTCGTGATTGGTGGGGCACTTTGAACAAGATCAAGATCAAGATCAAGATAAGATAAAGAATCGAGGTGGTTAACCCTATGCCTCCCGGTGTATCCTATGTCTGTAGATGCGTGTGTTCACGAACCAGTTTGCCTGTTCTGAGGGACGATAAACCCGAGTTTCCGGGTGAAAAAAAACCCTAACTCTGTATGAGACCCGCTAATTCACCTGTAGTCCGGTAAAGATTCCTGCGGTCACTGACGGGATTCGAGCCCAAATCTTTCCGACCGAAGGGCTTCGTCTATACACTGACAGAGCTACGGAGTCTCCCAGAAGCATTTCCATTGATATATTTTTATGTCTCCCACCCATTGCCTTCATAATTATGTAGACATGCTCAAATTATGTAATGCTCAACCTCCCTCCCTCTCATTAAACGGATCCTGAATATTGTGATCACACTAAAGGGACAACACAAAGATTAGCTATTTGAGTTTTTTCTATAATCTGTATGACTCCTTTTTTTGAATTTTACTGTGTTCTATTTTCGAAATTCAGGTTGTAGTTTCAAGATAATTAGTTTCGCCAATAAGAAGACTAGTGCAGAGTTTTGGGGATAGGTGAAAAAAAAGAAAATACAATAAAATACAAAAAATTTAAAATAAAAATTGAGAAATTCTTAACCCATCCACTGTACTAATCTAGTACAAGTTTACAACCATCCGGGGATTGTAGTTACTTAAAGAACAATATAATATGAACAATATAATATGCTATACACACTTGCTTCATAGACAGTTGCCTATTCATTATCATGAGAAGACAACAAAAAACTATTATTTTAATAGTGGGATTCTGCATTCGAAAACCTCCGCATTATGGAGGCTTTGACAAGAAAAATAAATAAAGTTTTCCGAACATTTAGGAATAAAATAAACATTAGCTCCAAAGTATAAGAATATTTCTGGCTTCAAAACAGATATTGTATTCAGCTCCATAAAGTAATTTAGAATAACGTTCTTAAAGAATTAAAGAAACTAGAAATAGTGTTTCTCAAATAGAACAACTTATGATTATCAGTTTTCTGAAAGAAGACACTTTAAGTCTTAGTTTATGTTTACACATGCAGCACATTGCAATAAAACAATACAATAAAAGAATACAGCGATGAAATATCGATATCGAGTATATTTTCCTACAATGAAGTTTTATTTTTCACTTAATCTCGGAAACTCCCATCTCAGACAAATCAATTGTAGAATACACGTTAGTGTGCTAATTAGTAAATGTATTCGGCTACAATGTGGAGTTATTACATTTTGAAAAAATAAAAATTGGGTGTTCTCAAAGTAATGCTCTGTTGCAGCACAGAGTTTCGCTTGCCACTTAAGCAGAAGTGGCTTAGAAATATATTCACCCTTTCTTTTGTTTTGATCCTTCATCACTCCGTTACAGTTTAGTATATGGTGGCCTGAGTACAGTCAACAGGTCTACGTCTTGTATTATCCTGTACAATAGACAAGTATTTTACAAGTTTGTAAAACAGAGCTTAGCGAAGAATTTTTGACGTAGGAAAGTGTGAATACTGTTGAAATTCGCTGTCCAATACAGAAATAAAATGCTATCTTTCGCAAGAGAGTGGATTCTGAAGGTCATTTGGACGGCAAAGGTGTCTCGTCAGAACTTTTTAGTGAAAGGGATAATATGCGTACTATAAGCCGCATACGATTGTTCGCGTTACTACTGCTATTGAAGAGATCGGATTTCAAGTTGTGGAGAATCCTCCTTACGTATAACGAACTTGGTCCTACCAGTTCTTTCTCACGTAACTACACAACCTAGAATTTTACTAAGCTGACTGTTATTTGTTTTTTTTTAGAGTACTTATAAGGACTGACTTAAAGGGGTGAAGCAAGAATGCTTTCATATTCCCCGTTGTCTGTACAGGAAAATGTAAGGATAAGGTGTTATTGAGCTATTAAAGATCTGATCATGGCAGGAGGATAATAGAAATAGCCGAGTCTCAGAACTTCATTGGCTACAGCACTGCCATCCATTACCCTCTCTGGGTACCAATTTTAGTCGCCTCGTACGACACAGCATTAGCTACATTGGTGCTATTCTTATCCGGGCAACCACACGGGGAAAGCTTATAGTCCTTATAAGGACTGGCTTGAAGGGGCGAAGCAAGAATGTTTTTCATCTTCCCTGTTATCTGTAGAGGACAGTGTAGGTATAAGGTGTTATTGGGCTATTGAAGCTCTGATCATGGCAGGAGGGTAACTGCAATATCCGAGCCCTCAGTTAGAACTTCATGGCTACAGCATTGCCATCCATTACCCTCCAAGGGTATTCTGAACTTTCACTATATATATATTGGAATATATATATATCAAAAATCAGTTTCATCTTATAGTCCTTATAAGGACTGGCTTAAAGGGGCGAAGCAAGAATGCTTTTCATATTCCCCGTTGTCTGTAGAGGACAGTGTAAGGATAAGGTGTTATTGAGCTATAAAACTCTGATCATGGCAAGAGGGTAACAGCAACAGCCGAGCCTCAGTACGACATGCATTAGCTACATTGGTGCTATTCTTATCCGGGCAACCACACGGGGAAAGCTTATAGTCCTTATAAGGACTGGCTTGAAGGGGCGAAGCAAGAATGTTTTTCATCTTCCCTGTTATCTGTAGAGGACAGTGTAGGTATAAGGTGTTATTGGGCTATTGAAGCTCTGATCATGGCAGGAGGGTAACAGCAATAGCCGAGCCTCAGTTAGAACTTCATTGGCTACAGCATTACCATTCATTACTCTCACAAGGTATTAATCACCGCATCTCACGGTCGATTTCCTAAACCTACCTCACTCACGGGGAAAGCCTTATAGTCCTTATAAGGACTGGCTTAAAGGGGCGAAGCAAGAATGTTTTTCATCTTCCCCTTTATCTGTAGAGGACAGTGTAGGGATAAGGTGTTATTGAGCTATTAAATTAAAGCTCTGATCATGGCAGGAGGGTAACAGCAATAGCCGAGCCTCAGTTAGAACTTCATTGGCTACAGATTGCTATACATTACCCTCCAAGGATATTTTCATTTCCCGGCCGAAGCCCACAAGGAAAGCCTTCTGGCTTAAAGGGGCGAAGCAAGAATGCTTTTTATCTTCCCCGTTATCTGTAGAGGACAGTGTATGGATAAGGTGTTATTGAGCAATTAAAGCTCTGATCATGCCAGGAGAGTAAGAGCAATAGCCTGACCGTTTCCAACTTAAATATATGTTGTTCATCAAGAATAATTATAGGTCGATTAGAGAAACTGAATTTAAAGGAAGAAATAATTTATTTCTGAAAATTTAAATTTGAAATTATGGAGCTATTTTTTACAGAACATGAAATTTTAATCTATTAAAAGAAATTACGAAAGGTTTAATTCTAGTTTGATAAGAATCTTTATGTCTAATTGAAATGTCCCGTCAACTAGGAAAAAATGCTATTCTCTATTACTCAGTTTTGCAGTCAAATGAGAAATTAAAAGAAAAGTCAGTTTCAAGTTGTTCACGTGATACTATTAGTAAAGAAATCGAAATAAAAAGCTTTAAAGGTTCATAAATAAACAAAAATCTATTATTAAAATCTCAATGCAGCAATACAACCATGCTATTTTTATTTATTTATTTTACTTTTTCCCTTTTCAGTTTCGTTATATCCTGAAAGTGAATGATGTTATTCCTTTCTTTAGGTAATGGCTTCTTTCGTTGATTCATTTTAAACTATTCAAAGAATTTACTTCTCTGAAAAATACCTTTTGTAGATTTTCTTTGCTTACAAATTTCACGAGAGGAAGACGATCAGATTTATGAATAACTAAACAATCATTTGCTCTAATGCAGGCGAATATCGGGCTTAGATAAACTGAAATAAAAATATTATAATGGAAAAGATGCTAAGGACTTTGGTAAACTTTTCATGCATAATTCATATTTTCTTTATTTCCGAAACAGAAAATTAATACGGAACTATCAGAGCCATCAGAAGTATTCTATTCATGAGCCAATTAGAGATTGCTTAACCAAATAAATGCGTCTAGTTTTTAAAATTATTGTGAAATATTTCAAGAATGCATCACTTTCTCAAGAAAAAGTTCTTTTCTTTAAGTATGGAATAAAAGTCACGGCTTCCATTTTAATGAAGTTTTTGTGAAACGCATTTACATTAAAATTAAGCAAATATGTTTCCTTGCACACAAAATGAGCAGGGATTAATATAACTATGTTTTTACGCAAGTCCAGTTTATAATAGTTTTTTGTTTCTTTTCTGTCTATCTATTTTTTGTACAGATCTATAACAGGAGGTCCACAGTGATATCCTGTTGAAAGTTTTATTTTTTATATCAATCCAATCCCGGAAATATTGCTAACCTATACGCCCATTATTAGGACTGTCGGTTGACAAATGGTTAAATAATCTCGGACATCCACTCTAAAAAAAAAACACATGGAATTATTTTAGGCTTCCTCAAGGTTCCAGGCTGGACTGCTTTCTAGAAACATTTATACCATACTGGGATTTGATCCCTCGGGCTATAGGTCTCAAATATATATTTTTTCTTTTTGTAATGTAATTGTCCAATCACCAAAATCCTACCAACATGACTATTTTGCTATACTCAGGACATTATAACGGCAAAATGAGGTTGGCAAATTTTAACTATATATCAATTTTATCAAGATTGGTACCTGAAAATGAACCACATTATTTCATTTCCGGATGATACTAAAATGTACCAAATACCGCCCAATCTGAATGTCACCGATCTGTTTAAAGGCGATGTAAAACCCTGATAAATGCATTTGAGTCAGATTGACTCCATTCAGACAAATGCCATCAATCAAATTTTTGACATCATAGATGGATTCTATCATAGATCAAGATCTTTCCCATCAAGCGAAATCTTCATATGGGATTGAGTTGCAACAGTTGTAGATATATGATTTTCATCTTCCCTCTTTTTTGGCGGCAAATGTAGCCACATTTCCCATCCCTCCCCTGTTATTTCAAATACGCTGTGATTTCCTTCTTTCAAATGATATTCCATTCTATCGGAGGATGGGTGGCTCTGACGGCCTAAAGTATATCCTGTTCTGAGCCTCGTGACATTTTGAATATAAAAGAATGACGTACATTGTCCTGTTTTCTATACTTCTACTGTCTTGCTTATTATAGGCCTGGATAGTTGCACAAGCGCCTGTGTAGTCAGTTGGAACAGCAATGGGATATTGATCCATTAGATCGGAAAATTTTTGCGTTCGATCCTCTTCTTAGCGAGAGAAAGCTTTATACAGGTTTTCCAATCGAAGATGAGTTAGCAAATTTCATGCGGTGATTGGAGGCCATTTGTATCCCGGAAACTCAAGTGTTTCATTCCCTCATAAAGGAAGGAGATCGACTAGAGAACATGAGCAATTTACAGAGGATTTTTCAGTGGAGAGGTAGGGGGTGGTGTGTTGTGTGGAGTATGGAGTAGGGTGTAATGTAATAATAATCATAAGAATGTATCATCATATACTTCCGTGTGTATATATATATATATATGTATATATGTGTGTGTGTGTGTGTGTGTGTGTGTGTGTGTGTGTGTGTGTGTGTGTGTGTGTGTGTGTGTGTGTGTGTGTGTGTGTGTGTGTGTGTGTGTGCGTGCGTGCGTGTGTGTGTGTGTGTGTGTGTGTGTGTGTGTGTGTGTGTGTGTGTGTGTAGAAAATGTTTTTAACTTGGGTATACTATAGAAATTAAGGGGATAAAAGTCCCTTGTTGTTTTATAGCCAGTAAGCGAAACTCAAGATCGAGAACTACGATCTATGAGTTTCATGCCGAAAAACTATCGGCGAAACCAAGCGTAAGTGACCACTTGGTAGTGCAACACCAAGGCAACTCGAAACAAAGGTGGAGCAAGATCCCTCACTATTCTTGATATTTTTTGATAATGTAAAACACAGCTCCTAGGAGATGTAATACTGTCATTACATTATGAGGAGAGGTCACTACCCAGACCGGTTTCAACATTTTTTGAGTCTCATCAGTGAGTAGGTAGACCTAGAAGATATCAAAACTTAGTGAAAAGAACTTACATACCTTCTATAAAACAACAAGGGATTTTTATTCCCTTAATTTCTATTAAGGTTGCTATAAAACTAGCCGTTTGGCTTTTCATCTTAGTTATAAAATATAAGCACACCTTTATGGCATTCGTATAGTGAAGGTATGTAAGTTCTTTTCACTAAGTTTTGATATCTTCCAGGTCTACCTACTCACTGATGAGACCTCAAAAAAGGTTGAAACCGGTCTGGGTAGTGACCTCTCCTCATAATGTAATGACAGTATTACATCTCCTAGGAGCTGTGTTTTACATTATCAGAAAATATCAAGAACAGTGAGGGAGCTTGCTCCACCTTTGTTTCGAGTTGCCTTGGTGTTGTACTGCCAAGTGGTCACTTACACTTGGTTTCGCCGATAGTATTTCGGCATGACACTCATAGATCGTTGTTCTCGATCTTGAGTTTCGCTTACTGGCTATAAAACAACAAGGGATTTTTATCCCCTTAATTTCTATTAAGTTTGCCAGAAAACTAGCCGTTTGGCTTTTCATCTTGGGTATACTATGTTAAAGATACCAAGCAATTTTATAAGCTAGTTTTTAATCTTTTTTTCCAAGTGAAGTAAATAAGTCAATTTTGCGCCTGAAAGTAGTTCAAGTCTGAGGCAACTCGTGGTAAGGGTGGAGCAAGACCGATCACTTTCTTAGTATTTTCCCCTAATATAAAGCACATTCCCTTGCAGAGATGATGCTGTGCATTAAAGGCAAGGGCCACCACCCAGAAGAGTTTCGACCTAAATTTCGATTTTATCTCCGCAAAAGGGCTTTACATTAGGGGGAAATACTAAGAAAGTGATCGGTCTTGCTCCACCTTTACCACGAGTTGCCTCAGACTTGAACTACGTTCAGGCGCAAACTTGACTTATGTGTCTTATTTGCTTCACTTGGGAAAAAAAAGATTAAAAACTAGCTTATAAAATAGCTTGGTTTCTTTACCATAGTATACCCAAAAGATATATTTCGGTGATTACACCACATTTTTTTATTATTCAGTTATACAAAATACTGAAATAATAGTTCCCGACAAGTTTCGTAAATCGAAGGATTTACATCTTAAGGGGGTAAATAGTATAACTTAAAGTTTAAACAAGAGAATTAATAAATACAAATCATAACCGTCTGGCTATTCATAAAACTCAAATAACAGAATGCAGATATAAAACGTTATTGACGTTGAACAATACTGGACGATGTCACGTGTTCTTGTTCTCGTTCATACAGTCCGAGCTCAGATAGATTTTTTATTAGAGCTTACCACACTTAATGGAGAATTAAACCTTGATTTTTATTTCACTGGGTTTGTTTTTTAGCATATTAGCAGCTTCTTTAAATTTTCTTATATAACTGTTGTTTTCTATGTATGACATCGTCGTTTTTTGCCAGAGTACATCGTGTCCAGTGGAAGTGGTATGGAAAGCAGGACCATTTTTTTGTTCTCTTTTGTATTGTATGTCTTTTTGGTGTTCAGCCATGAGTATTTCTCCAGATCTTCCTGTCTGTCCTACATAGCAAATCCCGCAAGAGCAATGGATTTTGTAGACTCCTGTTTTTTTAAGAGGATGATGAGGTGGTTTTGGTGGATGTGGGAATATTGAGATTTTTTCCATAGGAAGGAAGGCTACTTTTATATTATGTTTGTTCATTAATTTGGCTAGCTTATCTGTAACATCTTTGATATAAGGAAGCGAGGTTGCGTTTTTGTAATCCTGTTTTATTGTGTTGTTAGTTGGAGGCATTTTAAGGATTCTCTTGATGGTTTTTGTTTCATATCCATTCTGTTGGAGGATTTGTGTTAATATTTTAGTTCTTCATTACATCTTTCTTGTGTGCTGGAGATATTGTATGCTCTGTCTCGAAGAGTTATAATTAGCTTATTTTTTGTGAAGGATGGTGGTGTGAGGTTTCATTTAGAAATCTTCCAGTGTTTGTCGGCTTCCTATATACTGAGAAGGAGAGTTTACTTTCTTCATTAACTTCTAATAGAATATCCAGAAAAGCAAGTTTTTTATTTTCTTCTTGTTCTAAAGTGAATTTTAAGGTGTTGTGCAAATTGTTGATAATAATCTTTGAAATTGATAAGTTCATCTGTTGTTCCATTGAATATGATGAAAATATCGTCCACATAGCGTAGCCATATTTTTGGTTTTTTATGATAATTCTTAAGAGCATTGTTTTAAACTTTTTCCATAAATAGGTTTGCTAATAGCGGTGATAATGATGAATTCATGGCCAGTCCTTCTTTTTGTTCCCAGATTCTGTCTTTATAGGTGAAACAATTATTGTTTATACAATGTTTAAAAAGATTCAAGATGTCCGGAGGGAAGCGGTCTTCTAGGAGATTCAAATTTTTTTGTCTCGGGACGTTTGTAAACAAGCTGATAATGTCTAGACTTGCTAAAATGTCTGTTTAACCAATATGTATATCTTTCACTTTATCTATGAAATGTTTACTATTTTTTATGAAGGAAGATGTTTTTCCTATATGCTGTGGGATCATGTTTGTGAAGTATTTCGCCAAGTTGGAATTTATATTATGAAAGTGATAATTTATATTATCACTTTGATAATATAAATTATCAAAGTGATCCAATGATCAAGGAGATGACGATCTCGGTGATCTTATTAATGAGTTAATTGATTCACCAGCCTAAATCACTTGAACTACGTTGACGAATATTCCTCTATAAATTACAGGTTTAAAGTCCAAAGATCTTATGCTCATCTATTCCAGATGCCGATGCTCAGATGAAGATGAAAATGATAATATTTTAAGAAATTAATAGGAGTTCTGGTTGTGCTAGCATGCAACCATGTGATTTGCAAGACACCTAGTAATAAGTTTTCATTCGGTAGATCGACACCAAAAGCCGCCGCCCTCTCTGAAAAACATCAAAGAAACTATATCTGATATTTCTTTATAACTATACATCGTTATATATATATATATGTCTAACATTTCAACGATCATTTTTGTATGAGATTTCAGTAAAATATTTAACTACTTCTTACTGAGATCATAACTTCTCATAGACCGTGTGCGTGCGTGTGATAATGTGATAATCCACCGTCTAACTGAAATTGGTATAAATAAAGATTGAAAATACAATCCTGGAAAATAACATAAAAGAACAAAGTATTTAAACGAAATTGCATTTGCTAGTTTTTGTGATTAGCAGTCCCATTCATCTCGTTCGCATTCCTCTGGGAAGGATTATTGCTGCGTTTACGTCGGTGACTTGAAGCGATGTTTCATGCTTCGGCGACATCACAAATGAGAGATTCCATTAAAATAATCAAAATAATTCTTGTAGAGTTTGAGGAGAAGTGTGTATAAAGTAATAGCAAAACATTAAAACTTTAAGAATGTTTGCATGAGACGTAATGAATAGGAGGAGTACCGTTGATGCCATTGTTGGAATTCATATCTTATCTTATATTCTCGGTTTAATTCAGAATGGAAACGAGACGCGTCCTCTTTAACATCAGTCGCACAGCTGAAAATCACCTCACTCTTAAAAATAAGAGTGAGGTGATTTTGTCCCCAATGCTAGCTAGCATCTTCCTTGAAGATTTTGAAAAGAAAGCCATATCTTCCTTCTCATTTAAACCAAAAGTTTGGAAAAGATATGTTGATGATATATTCATTATTTGAAATCACGGGCACACATCTCTCACAGATTTTCTTCGTCATCTAAACATCCAACATCCTAATATAAGATTTACTGCTGATCTAGAAAATAATAACTCCTTACCTTTCTTGGATGTTATGCTTACACGATGCTCTGAAAGATTAAAAATCTCTATGTACAGAAAACCTACGCATACCAATAGATATCTGTATAATCTTTCTCATCATTTTCCACCACAAAAACTTGGAATTATATCTACCTTAGGACACAGAGCACGTTCTCTCTTAAATGAACAAGATGAACTACAAAAAGAAATGAATCACCTCACTCTTATTTTTAAACAAAATGGATACTCTGAAAAAACAATTAAGAAATTTCTTCTGAATCCTCCTAGGCAGCGCACAACAGAGACTATTAATTTTAATGGTAGCATCTCCATTCCATACATTAGCACAGTCTCTAAGAAAATAGCTAAATTCCTTAAAAAATATAATATCAGGACCTTCTTTACCACACTTCCAAAAATCCGTTCTCTAATCAGCCATCCAAAACTTACTAATCACAACCTTAAGTACCCTGGAGTATATAAATTGTGGTGCGATTGCAATATCCCATACTTTGGTCAAACTAACAAATCTATTGAACAACGAATAGAAGAGCATAAGAGAGACATCTCTTACAAAAGATCTCATGCAACTGCGTTATCCAGTCATGTTCTTTTTTCAAATAATCCAAATGATGACCAACGAAGCCACTTTGTCTGCTGGAATAGATCAGAAAATATCTTTCACTGTGATGATGAGTTTGAAAGGAAAATCGTAGAAACAAGGGAAATCCTACTGAACCCGGTCCACTTAAACAACAATTTAAGTTATAACATCCCAGATAGCCATGCTGCAGTTATTCAATATTGGCGTTCACGTGAACCTGCACGCACAATTGCAACAAACAATGGCAAGGCAGTTGGAACAACTTGAAAAAATACAACGTTTTTATGTATCGATTATGTGAGGTAATGTGTACCTGTAATTTTCAGTTTGTTTAAATAATTCAATGTTTATTAGTATTCTTTTCCTTTATAAATACCTGAAGAAGGCTGCTATATGCCGAAACTAGTAGTATTTATCATTAAAATCTTTATATGTTATCTCGGTCTTATAGTCATTAAATCTATATATCATAATAGTACTTATTGTATTCTAATAGCAAACAAGAATTTCGACACATAATTAATTAAAGTTTTAACTAGTTCTTACAGATCATATAAAACCATATTTCATTCCTTTCTTAGTAAGGGTAACCAAGATGAAGGTATCTGAAATCGAAAAGTTTAAGTGAATGTATAAAAATCTCGGATTAATGTCGGCGAACTGCCAAATGGAGACGCGTATCAAACTCGTTTAGAATATTCGGGTTCAAAATGGCGCATGAATGAATATCAGTGAAGTGTGTTATAATGGCGATGATTTATATTTCGTAAATGACCAAAAGTTGCTACACAGTTAACTACCAAGCTATTTTTCACTACGAACTCCTCTTTCAGCGAGATTCAGGTGTTCTCTGTTTACATCTGCGAATAATTTCGTAACGCTAAACTTTAATACGCTTCGTAATTAAGGTTTATCTTCAAAATGTCTGATGCGATTGGAGGTTTACAGACCATTGAATGAAGTCTGTACTATTAACAAGCATGACCAGACTCGACATGTCAACAAAAGGTGATCTCAGCGTAAGATATTACATCAGCATAATTAATCATCCCACTGGATATGAGATAACGATATTTTAATCCTGTCTGCATTTAAGCATTCAGAAATTAGAAGTCGCTCCTATTACTACTAGAGAGAGAGAGAGAGATTTCTTCTGTCTTCAGACTGTACATTATCTCGAGACGACATTTCTGATCGCACTGAATCAGGATATCAAGCAGAACTTCTTTAACATATTTTATTTTGTTTGAGACTTGCGCCAGGTGGGGGTTGTTTTAAACTACTGCGGCTAAGGATATTAACCAGTATATCATGTTAATTGCATGTGTCCTTGGGGCAGGATTTCCTGTTTTTCCAGAAGGTAATTCTTCTATATCATGTTGATACAAGCTAATTCAGCTTCAGATTGCAACCATTCGTTTTCAGATGTGCATCTGAAATTGGTCCATTTGTATGAATTGGTCGATTTCTTCACACACACACACACACACACACACACACATGCAATTTGCTGAAGGTGCAATCAGAACATTCTTAATGAAAGTCAATGGTGCCTTCGTAACTTCATACAAACTTTTCTTATTATCACTGCCTGTGTAATCAGCGAAGTTACAGGGAATGAATAGTGACGAAGAAGTAAAATTTTAAAGAAAGGCCACGCGTATTTAATTAATAAACATTGAAAGAAGATCAGTTACAAAATAATAAATCTACAGGCAGGAAAAAACAAAATAGAATGGTGAACTGAGTCTTTTGCATGAAAAACGCATATACAAATATATAGAATAGGTGGTTATGAATACAAAACAATGGCTGAAACACACCGCGGGAATGCGTAAACTCTACTCATGATTGTAATTCATTCATCATCATTTATTCTGATATGCTCCGAGTTAGTTAACTTCAAGACTGAATCTATGAAGCATTCACGTATACTTGCACCCATCTGTTTATACAGTATGTGGTTACAGTACACGGTATGTAATTAAAAGCAATTTGACCTGTTTCCATTTGGTACTATATTATTAGAGTTGCAATTTCTTTTTCCACCGTTTTCTGTTTTGTTTAAATACTGAGTTGTGGATAATTGTAAGTGTTTATTACACATGCATATCTATTCAATTCAGTTTCTTATTACCTATCGATCGGAATGCTTTTATAGAATATTATAACACATATGAATTATCTTAAAATTTCCTTAATTACTCTATGCGTTTTGTGACATATATGTTAACCTGAAGTTAAGTTGTAAAGGTTACGTCCAAGTATCTCTAGAAATCCGAACTCTTGAGGTAAACTCACTCCTCCTTCATTGCAAGCCTAGTTTGTTCCAGAAGGAGAATTTTGAGCAGCATTGCGTCTCCCTATTACGTCCGAAAGTTGTTCTATGGGGTTGAGATCGATTTGGGGGGCGTGCTGGTCATCGATTCAGTTAATATCCTCGGTCTCCATAATTATCTCTACTTCTCGGGTACGATGAGGTGTGGCATTGCCATCCATAAAAATGAATTCTTTGCCTGCGTTGAAAACCTTCGTTGCAATATCGTTCAGCAGTCACAGTCCCTTTTTCCACCATTTGTAGCTGGATGCGTCAATCAAGACAAATCAACCTTTCACGTGGTACTGCTTAAGGTGACGGTCATTCTGTGAAGTAGCTCCCCCATTTTATAAATCTAATTTAATACTTACTGTTATCCTTCTTTTTAAAATTTATTTTTTAAATTTTAAGAGTTTTTTTCAATTCCACCGATTCTAAACGTCACTTGATCTGGCGTGAAAGTGTTTCTGCTTGTGCCACTTTCATATGGTACGAACAGTACCACTTATATATATTTCGGTGTGTTAATTGCGTGTATTCTTCCCTGGCCTGGCGGTATAGTTGCAGATGAAAAGCACGAATTTCCGATAGGAATGTTTCCCTCGCCGTACGAAAGCTAAATCACCTTCAGATAAAATATCTCTTAATTTAAAAAAATAATTTTAAAAAGAAGGATAACAGTAAATATTAAATTAGTTTTATAAAAGGGGAGCTACTTTGCAGAATGACTTTCACCTTGCATCTTGGTCTAGGATCCGAACCTTCGTGCATATTTCTAAACATAGATTACTATGTAGAAATTATCTCAAAACACGCTGGCGATGTTACAAGATTCATTGGGTGAAAATTCCGAATTTGTTTAGCTCGGTACTCTGCTTCTATTCATTCTCAGTAAGTATTCTTTCCATTTTTTTCTGTAGCAAATAATTGTTTCATATAGGCAGTTTGTGATTCCAATTTTTTTCTGATTTCTCTGCATTTTATTTCATATATTATTGTGATTCCTTCAGTTCTGCGTAGAAATTTCATTTCTAATGATTCAATTCTTCTTTCATCTGATTTTTATTGTCAATATCTCACTGTCATAAAGTAAGGCGTTTAGCTACTATATTGGGGATTCTTATTCGTGTTTGCACATAGCTGGTTTGAAAATTTTATTTAAAATGCCTGTTGCTTTTAAAATATTTGATAGCTTTTGTTCTATATCAGCTTTATTTTCATATGGCATTGTGCATCCTAAATATCTGAATGTATTAATTGCTCTATTATTTTGTTGTTAATTACTATTTTTCTTCTTATTGGATTAACACCTTAGATGGCAATATCGTTTGTTTTTTTCTGTTGATATTTCCATACTATATGTTTTTATCAATTTATTTAGACCGCATAAATAGTTCATCTGTAGTTCATCTTCATTGCTTCCACAGATTATTTGGTCATCAGCAAAAAGTAGATCAGCTAATCTGTTGTTACGGCTTATCTTGAATCCTTCTTCATTAGTTACCATCTGTTCTTTTATTATTTTATCTATGTATATATTAAATAAAACTTTAAATATTAAATAAACGTCAGCTACTGGAACAAATCCCGAAACACACCTCATCATCAGAGTTCAAGATCGATACTATCAACATAAGAAGCCTGGCAAAGAAATGGAGCTAGCTGAGGACTTAGATACGGATAGATCGGCATAATACGGGTTACTGAAACAAAAAAGACAAAAACTGGTGAAATCTTTCTGAGCAATAAATATAAAATGTTATATTCAGGAAAAGACAATCAAGGAAAAGAAGAATTAGCCATAGTGTTCAATACTAAATAAGGTTAATCTTCTTGAATGGCAGGAAGTCTCAAGTACAGTGATGTGGTCAAATATCAGAATGGGTAACTGGAAAATGAGACTTCTTTGTGCCTATGGTCCCACAGAAGGTTCTAGACAAAAATCATGCGAAGACTTTGGTAAGAACATAGAAAATAAATGTCACGAAAGTGGCAAGATATTCTGGAGGTTGTTGAAAAGGATCAGAAATGGAGGAAAGAGTGCTGTAAAATTAATTAGAGATACTCAAGGTGACATGAAAAACTGAAGAAAAATATTTCCTTGAAGTATGGAGCAATTACTTTGAAAAACAGCTAAATGAAACAAGCAGTGATAACACAGTGGTAAAAAACACTCAACAGGCATACGGTCAAGAATACATATCCATACTTGAAGTAGAAAAAGCCAAAAAAGACTTGAAAAGTGGAAAGGCAGCAGGAATAGATGATATCCGACCAGAAATGCTGACGTATGGTGGTATAAAAGTCTTAAAGTGGCTGCACTGCATAGTTCAGAAGGCCTGTACAGAGGGACAAATTCCTGATGATTGGAGTAGAGCTCTTATAGTACCCATATATAAAAAGGGAAAGGAAACTGAATGTGAGAATTACAGAGGTATTTCTCCTGAGTGTTCCTGGATTTACACAAGTATACTTCAGAAACGGTTGAGAAGAATTGTGTAAGAAAAGCTTGGTTAAGAATAAGCTGGAAACAGGCCAAATAGAGGCCGTCAAGATCAGATCTTCACTTTATGACAAATAGTTGCGAAATCATGGAAATATAACAAAGATCTGTATTTAAGTTAGTAAATCGGAAAAAGGCACATGAGAAGATGCCAAGAGAGAAGCTATTCAATACGCTACAGTTGTATTGGTGTCAATGGGGAATTATACCAAGTAATACTTAGTCTTTATTTGAGTTTTAAGTCCGACTTCGCCAACTACTTTAACCATATAATTAGGTATATAAACTTGCATACTGCTTTACAAACACTAGCCAAATAACGGTAACTAAACTATCAGTTGTTACGCATGCGTACGAACGACACATAAATACGGCCCTGGTGAAGATGGTAAATTAAATATGGAAACAGACAACAGAATCAACAAAGCTAGTATGGTAAGGAATGAACTGAATAAATTTATATGGAATAAGGGAGAAATTAGTCAAAACACTAAATTAGCTGTATACAAGACAATGTTTAAACTAATTCTAACTTATACGTCTGACAGCTGGGTCAGTAGTAAAACATTTGACCAAAGACTAGAGACCGCAGATATGAGAGTCCTGAGAAAGATTATAGGGATGAACAGATGGCATCAATGGCAATATCCTATTAAAAACGAGGATATTAGGAAATAACTTGATATTGTCAACATCCAGGAATGCGTTAGCAGAGCTGATCTCAGGTGGTATGATCACTTAAACAGACGAGAAAGATTAGCAAAAATGGACGAGAAAGATTAGCAAAACAAGTGTTCTCTGTCAGGTTGGCAGAAAAAGACCCAGAGGAAGATCAAGATGTAGATTGATTGATACGGTAAAAAGTGCCTTAGAAGACAGAAATATAAGATCTGATAATGTTGGAGTCTTGACTGACTTGGAGGAAAATTGCAGATAGGAAGTTAGTAATGATGTAAATTTTTCATGTAGTACTATCATATCCTGTACACCACTTGAGGGTAAATGGCAGGAATTTTATGATAAAGATGATGATGATGATAGACAATTAAAAATTTTTTAAAACAATCTTTATGTAATGCATTTTTTATTTTATCAAACCTTTACCAGTTGTTATTTATAAACATTCATGAATCTAAGTTCCTAAACGTATGATATCGGAAGACGATCCATGAGTCATATGTGACGTCTTGGCCTATTGTCTCTTTCTTTTGAGTATTTTTGTGATTTGGTACTTATTCTGAATTACGTGGTTTCATGATTTGAAAATGTATATGTTATCCCTTAATTATATGTGATAGCATCATATCCATAACAGCATAGTTTAACAGAAACATATTACGTAATTATAGTTCAATTGCTATTTCCAATGTGAATATGCGAAAGATAGAGTTATAAATAATTTAAAACATAGTTGCCATCGGTCATTTTTTGAAGTGCTGAGGATTTAAATAATTATTAGTTACTGAATTTAGCATAAAAAGGGCACCGCACATATATTTTATCGCAACAATATTTTTCAGCAATTGGAATTCTTTTTTTTTTTTCATTTGTCAGTATTTTTAATTATGACGATCTTGATAGATATAAATATCAGGCAATTTTGTGTGTAATGTGAGTGAAATGCACAGTTAAATTACTATGTGAGATTAATTGTTTTTACTTCCCTGATAAGTTAATAGGCATTTCAAAAAAGTTTGGTATTAAATAACATGTAAAACGTGTTATGTTTGTTAATTTTTTTTATTCATTTTCTTTGGTTAAATTCGAAACTTTTAAGGTGCAATTTAGTTGGTTGTGCAGGAATCGTTGCATTGTCCAAAAGTATTGGACATTAGCCAACATTTATCCCTTCCAAAACTGCATGAATGTTAATATCTTTATTACATATTTGTTTAACGTGCCAAATTGAAGCCTTCAAAGCTCTATCTATATCTTGGTATCAATATTCAAATATAATCTAATTATTCGCAACTGTTTTCTATGTATAAGTATGCTAAATCAATGTTATTATAATATAATTATCTACTTGATTTATCTTTAAATATTGAGTAAAAGTAATTCTAAAAATATATGTCAAATATTATTTTGTTTAATAATTTTTAAAATAATTAATCTTTGTGAATTTGATTTTTTAATATTTCTGTTATTTTAAAATACACCTTAAAAATGTGTTTACTAACTGACATTATTAATATAATTATTTGGATGTAAGATATCCTGGAAAACTGAAGTAAGATGGCGGCTCACGTGTTAGTGTTTCGTGTCGTGTATTTTTGATGGTGAATTGTGAATTTGACTGATGATATGTTTTTAGAGATTTATGCTTATTCATTAATAATATCAGTTAATTACTTGCTGCCATAAACAGGCACTTTATTTTCTATACTGGTTTATCCAGGTACGTCTATTGAATTTACAAGGGCGATACGCTAGGCCTACTGCCGCTAGTATCGCCATTGTTGTATTTTATATCGCCACATCTTATTGCTGGTAGACACCTTAGTGTGTTTACGGGATTTGCTAGTGGACCCTCAAAAGTCCACAGGATTATCTTTACCTGCTCGGAACACTTGAGCAATCTCTACTCTTTCTCCATCTGTGACTTATTTCCGAATATTATCATGGCAAAACTTCTAAATGAGGCCAAATTCGAGGACGTTTGCTTTGAATTCCTCAGACTGGGAAAGCTGCTGAGTGATAATTGGCCAGGAAAATTCAAGCTCTTTGACAAATTCCCCCCAACAGCAGTCACAGAGGATAATATGGTTGACATGAGTGAAGAGCCCATAACTCAGACGCAATCAGATTTAGCACACTCCCCGAGTATGGAAGATGCTACATCTCAAGACAGCGGTCATCATACCTTGGAGACTGATACAGGGTTCCAACTGGTGAAAAAGAAGAGGAAACTCTCCACCAATGCGGAAGAACCCAAAACATCAGGGATAGAAGCACTCAATGGTCCTAAAGAAAAGATACCACCAGTCATATTAAGGGATAAAGAAAAATGGATCCCTATCTCATCAGCCCTAAGAGAGCAAAACATCTCATTCTCATGGGCTAAAAACACAGATGAGGGAGTTAAAAAACCCTCTACAGTCTCGGATTACAGACAGATGACCAGATTTATGGACAAAGCTAACATCCCATATCACACCTTAGCTGAAGGTATCACTCCTGAAGATGTGTCCACTGATCTCTCCAGACAGGGCCTGTCCCCAGTTAAAGTGAGCAGAATGCTCAGAGCAGATAAAAGACCAATGCCTTTGGTGCTGGTGGAAATAAACAACACACAAAAGCAGATCTATGAACTGACTGTAGTATGCGGTCTCAAAATTACAACTGAGCCTCTAAGGAAAAGAGAATCTGCAGGTCAGTGTCATAGATGCCAAAGATTTGGACATGCCAAAAAATTATGTAAGGCAGCCTACGGGTGCTTGAAGTGCGGCGAGGGACACCAGACCATCTCTTGCACCAAACTTCACACAACTCCAGCATGCTGTGCAAACTGCAGAGGACCTCATCCCGCCAACTGCAAGGGATGCCTTTCCAATCCAAAAAACCGAGGACCAACAAAAGTCAATCTTGTTCCGCCACGTAACAACGTTTTAAGCAACCAAACAAATCGTCTTCCAGTCCGAAACACCTTGCCTTCTTCCTCACAAGAAGGAACAACCATGACCAAAACATATGCTGAGGCTGCAAGAACTAAGCCTCCTACATCTCTCGAGCTAAAAAGCTCCAACATAACATCCGTTTTAACAGCCTCACTTGCCACTATGCTGCAAGAATTCAGCAAGACATGCCTCTCAACATCTTCCAGAAAGAGATTCCTGCAAAGCACTCAAAATATTATAACAGCCATCTGTCATGAATAATAAATTCAAACCAAAAGCTCTTAAGATAATAGCATGGAATGCAAATGGATTGATGAACAAGATTTTAGAACTACAAGAACTTTCAACTCGTCTCAGTGCTGATATCATCTTGATTGGTGAAACACACCTAAGACCAGCTAATAACCCAAAAATCCGTGGATACGCTATGTACAGAAACGACAGAATTGGCACAAGAGGTGGAGGCACAGCCATATATATAAAGAGTTATTTGAATCATAACACAATAGACAAGCCCAAAACAGTAAACCTGGAGGTGACTGGTGTGGAGGTACATACCTTCAATGCTGGGAGTCTCAAGATCTCTGCTGCATATAACCCTCCAAGCATTCCTCTACCGACAACAGATCTAGACTCTGTACTTGGTCCAAATGACTCCATAATAATAGCAGGAGACTTCAACTCAAAACACACATATTGGTACAGCTCATCTACTAACACCAAAGGCCACACACTTTTCAACTATGCAATGCTCAACTCTATTGTAGTCGCCGGCCCTACTGAGCCCACCGATTTCAGCCCTTCGGGTGGCTCGGATATGCTGGACATTGTCATTTTTAAAAATTTAAGATACCAATTCAAATTGGAATCAGTCAACGAATTATCTTCTGACCACAGTCCCATAGTGTTCAATATAGGTTCATCAGATCAATTCTCTCCTCTGCACACATTCATACCATGGGACAAGTTAGCCAAGGTTCTTCGCGATCATATTGGTCCGGTACCCAATATCAGTAAAAAGGAAGAGATTGACACAGCAATAAATAACTTAACCATACAAATTCAGAAAGCAATTGAATCAGTCAGACAATCAACTTTCTTCAACCCAACTAACTGTATCCCTGAAGAAATCATGGACCTAATCGGAGCAAAAAATAGAGCCAGGAAGAGATACCACAATACCAGAGCCCACAAGATAAAAAAGTATTGAACAATATAAACAGGCAGGTCCGAGAAGCTCTTCAAAAACACAGAAACCATCAATGGGAAACCAAATTGGCTAACATCAATACTGAAGATCATTCTGTATGGAAATTCTTAAGAACAATCCGCACCAAAAAGCAACTCATACCCCCTATACAAACCAAGAAAGGGACAGTTCACAAAGATGAAGAGAAAGCCGAAGAACTAGTAGATAACCTCGAATTTCAGTGCAACCCATCGTATACTAATTTAAATATCAACCTTATGTACAAGATTCATCGTCATGTTAGGTCAACCTTAAGACAGAACATTGTCAACTCAGAACATATCACTCCTACAAATCCAACAGAAATGATAAATATCATCTCCCATCTAAACAATAGAAAAGCTCCAGGACCGGATGGCATAACTAACAGAATAGTAAAACTATTTCCAAGAAAGGCCATAGTCCATCTCGTCAACATTACAAATGCTATCTTTAGATTCCAGCATTTCCCTTCTACATGGAAAACAGCCACAACATACCACTGAAGACGAAGCCAGGAAAAAATGCTCACCTTCCTGAAAGCTACAGACCCATAAGCCTATTATCCAGCCTCGGAAAGGTAACAGAGAAAGTGATCCTCTCAAGATTCCAAACAGAAACAGATAAGTTAGGAATTTTGCCTAATGAACAGTTCTGCTTCCGTAGGGCCCATAGTACAGCCCAACAAGTGCACCGGCTGGTAGAAATCATTACTAAAGGTTTCAACTGGAAACTCAATACAGCTGCCATCTTCATCGACGCAGAGAAGGGATTTGATAAAGTATGGCATCAAGGTTTTCTCTACAAACTGATAAAATTTAATATCCCAGTCAGACTAATAAAGGTAATACATTCTTATCTGAAAGATAGATACATGCAAGTCAGGGTAGGCGAAACGGTTTCGACCAGACGCAGGATCTCGGCAGGCGTACCTTAAAGATCTCTTCTGGCACCTCCACTGTTTTCAATCTATGTAGCAGACATCCCTCTGAACCCAAGAACAACATTCACTGCATTATATGCCGATGATACTGCACTAATATCAAGATCATTGAGCCCAAAACTGGCAACTAAAAGACTACAAAATAACATACACACTTTATAAAAGTGGATGGCAGACTGAAGGATCCAAGTTAACCCCCAGAAAAGCTCAGCCATACTTTTTACTAGAAAGAAAATCCATACCATGGAGGATATTTATTTATTGAGAGTAAAGATTCCATGGCAGACTGAAGTTAAATATCTTGGAGTGATTCTTGATAGTAATCTCCTATTCAGCAAACATATTAGTTACATTTCCTCAAAGACATTCAACGTCTTAGCACAGCTCTACCCTATGATCAACAAACAAAGTAAACTGGACATGCAAACAAAATTAACAATTTACAAGATGGTAATTAGGCCGGTTATCACTTACGTATCCCCAGCTTGGAGCCACACCGCAAATTCTAACATTCTAAAACTTCAGATATTACAGAATAAGTGCCTGAGGATGATTTTGGATGTCCCCTGGTTCATAAGAAACACCCAGATCCATAAAGACGTTAATATCCCTTATATCTCTTCCTTTCTCATAAATCTAGCTGAGAAGTTCTTTACCCGGACAAGTAACCATCCAAACCGGTTAATCAAGGAAGCCTCGGAATATAATGAAGAAGAAATCTACAAATTTAAAAGACCAAAATCTATTTTTTAAGTTCAGCTGAACCCAACTAACTTCACTGCCCTCAATGGGCGAGCATATAACTCACAAACACTCCATTCAAAGTTCTTCCATTACAAGACAAAGGGGAATATGAAAAGCAATTTTGCTTCGCCCATCTAGCCAGAAATGTTAATGTGTTAATGTTAATGTAAGGTTTCTTGAAACGTCTAGGAATCTTAGATGTTTTGTATGAGAAGTATTTTGAGTAAAGTATGACAGGGATGAACGCAAAACTCCGAATTTTCATTCTGCTTGAAATGGCCGTGACATGAATCTGCCAATGTTTAAGATTAGAAAGCTCCCAAGGGGTTCTTCTTCTTCTAGTACGCAATTTCAATACAGGCAGAAAAAGTTCCGTAAACAGCGCGAATAGTTTCATTTTTTGCTGGGTAATGAGTCACAAAATTATATATTTCAACGATCATTGAAATATTTAAGTCAGCCGAGTAGTGAGAACGTTTTGCAACGTTATCAGTTCAAAAAAAGTTCCACTATGGCGAATGTCATTCTGTAATCACAGATGTGTCTGTGCGAAATAGAACATATGTCGACAAGAGGTAGTGAGTTAGGTTGTTCTTGCAACTCATGTAGAGATCTAGCTTTGTCCTGACAACCAACAGTTCGCGATTGTTAAGACTCATTGAATTGCCAGACCATTCTTCTGCTGTGGGAGGATTGTCATTTACAGTCTTATCTAGATCGGTATCGTGAACACAACTCCAAGTCTCAGCTTATCAACAAGCAGGCAGAGATTTCAAAAGTATATGCGCGACTGATAGGCTCAGTGGTCGCTTAGTGACCTGAAAGCGCACACGACATCCTAACTATTCTATGAAAAAGTGACATGCGTTAAACTATAAGGACGGCGACCATGACAAACTAAGATCACAGCTTCTAGCCCTATAACGGAGTGGAATTAGATGGAAAGTAGAAGA